>NW_024104858.1:5000-148971 GCF_003945595.2 Pipra filicauda | reverse complement strand
TTTGAACTTGTAGGCACCATGATGTTAGGGGTTGTTGCTTTCCTCTGGCATATAACCATGCCAAGATACCTGTCCCACCTGTCAACGTGTTTCAGTTCGAATACTAGTACTTACATTGCAATAAGTACCTTTGAGATTGTGCATTTGGTATATGACACGGCAAACTCAGCACCTGTGGTTTTCATCCGGAACATATCCTCAAGGATGCGCTACTGCTCTAGCCTAAGCTGCTTTCTCTAGGGTTTTGAGGATAATAGTACCCATTCCTATGGGGACGCACAGGGGAATGCACGCGCCCAACCCTTTATTCAGTTCCCTTTTGGATACAATACAATGGCCTCTGGGAAGTTTAAATCATTTTTAGATATCCGAGACATTTCAATGGTTGGGCTTTTCATCCTAAATTGTGCCACTATAGCATACCTGATATACCAAGCCAAGGCCAAGAGTTACCGAGAAGGCGTTCAGGAGCCTGACCCAGGGGTGGAAAACCTCGAGTGGCGTGGGTTATGGGAGGACATGGGTAAATTCCTAGAAAGTTGCTCAGCTCCCATGACATGGAAGCTTACCCTTGAACAACTCCTGAACCCTATAAAAATAATGAAAGCTGTGAGGGAGAGGTGTCGTGATGGATCCATGGAGAAACAGGTGGTAGCTGCATGTGGGGCCTTGGCCATTGCCTACAGGAAGTTGCTTGGTATGGTGCAGCATTCCCAGGGGAAAGGAAAAGATAAGGACAAGACGCCTAATACCAAGGCGACTCAGGATAAGGCAGAAACTAAGGGCAGACTAAACCAACGGAGGTTGCCACTATCCACAGGAAGAAATGTAAAGCCAAATCAGTTCGCCCAGTTGACGATGATGGAGAGGCAGGGTCCTCACAAGCGGCTGCTCCAGAGCCAGAAATCATCACTGAGTCTTTATCGTATAATAACCTCCGGAATTTACGGGCAGACGTTGCTCGTCGTCCGAGTGAGCCCATTCTGGCCTGGATGATCCGAGTTTGGGACTCTACAGGTGATGCAGTAAACCTTGATGGCGGTGAAGCGAGGTTCCTGAGATCCATTGCCCAAGATGTGGGTATTGAGGAGGTGTTTGTGAGGGAATCGAAACCCCTGTCTCTCTGGGCACGGCTCGTGGATGGTGTGAGAGAGAGGTTCATTTACAGAGATTCCTTGCAGGCAGATCATTACACCAAGAGCTGGAAGACCATCGAAGAAGGAATCCTACAGCTGAGAGAAATGGCATTGCTAGAAGTACTGTTTGGGGGGGATGGGCAACCTACCAATGATCCTGACAAGGTTAAGTGTACACCACAGATGTGGTGGAGCTTTACACGTATGGGGCCGTCTATACATAAAGGTTACCTGACATCATTAGAGGCTGGGGAGAAGCGGGAGCCAGTGATGTTTGTAATAAATAAACTTCGGTTGTACGACAGTATGATCGAAGGACCGATACAGGCCCGCATCTCCTCTGTAGAGACAATAGTTAATGAACTCAAGGAATTAACTACAGGGTTGAAAGAGAGGATTGAGAGAAACAATCTCCATATGGCCCCAGTGAGAACCAGACGCCCCCCAGCTAGAGAGAGCAGACAGACTTCACGAACTGAGTTGTGGTACTTCCTAAGTGACCATGGAGAAGACATGAGCCGGTGGGACAGGAAACCTACTCGGGCCCTAGCAGCCCGAGTACAAGAGTTGAAAGAGAAAGAAAAGGGGAAGTCTGCGAAAGTGAGTGCCGTACCAGTATCCTGCGGGCAGGGATCTGACTCGCTAGAGGGCACCTCCCGTCGACATTCGCAAGAGGGAAACAATGACTGGCAGGATGGAGACGAATGTTAGGGGGGCCCTGCCTCTAGCCAGGTAGAGGCACGGGACAACCGTGTCTATTGGACTGTGTGGATCAGATGGCCTGGCACGTCAGACCCACAGAAATATCAGGCTTTGGTTGATACTGGCGCTCAGTGTACGTTAATGCCCTCGGGACATGTGGGACCAGAGACTATTTCCATTTCGGGGGTGACTGGAGGATCTCAAGAGTTGACCATAGTGGAAGCTGAAGTGAGCTTGACCGGGAAAGACTGGCAGAAACACCCCATTGTGACTGGTCCAGATGCCCCATGTATCCTGGGCATTGACTATCTCAAGAACGGGTACTTCAAGGACCCCAAGGGACATAGATGGGCTTTTGGGATAGCTGCTGTGGAGACCGAGGCGGCTAAACAGTTGAACTCGCTGCCCGGCCTCTCGGAGAGCCCTTCGGCTGTAGGGTTACTGAAAGTCAAGGAACAGCAAGTGCCAACCGCCACTACAATAGTGCATCGCCAGCAGTACCGGACGAACCGAGACTCTGTGATCCCCATCCATAAGATGATCCGTGAGCTGGAGAGCCAAGGGGTGATCAGCAAGACCCATTCACCTTTCAACAGTCCCATCTGGCCTGTGCGTAAGTCTAACGGAGAATGGAGACTGACTGTGGACTACCGTGGCCTGAATGAAGTCACCCCACCGCTGAGTGCTGCTGTTCCAGACATGTTAGAACTCCAGTATGAGCTGGAGTCCAAGACAGCAAAGTGGTATGCCACTATTGACATCGCAAACGCATTCTTCTCCATTCCCTTAGCAGTAGAGTGTAGGCCGCAGTTCGCTTTCACCTGGAGGGGCGTGCAGTACACTTGGAACCGACTGCCCCAGGGGTGGAAACACAGCCCCACCATCTGCCATGGACTGATCCAGGCCACATTAGAGAAGGGTGAGGCTCCAGAACACCTGCAATACATTGATGACATCATCATATGGGGGGACACAGCAGAGGAGGTTTCCAAGAAAGGGAAGAAAATCATCCAGATCCTCCTGGGAGCTGGTTTCGCCATAAAGAAGAGTAAAGTTAAGGGACCTACCCGAGAAATCCAGTTCCCGGGGGTGAAATGGCAAGATGGGCGTCGTCAGATCCCGACAGAAGTCATCGATAAGATCACAGCCATGGCCCCACCAACCAGCAAGAAGGAAACGCAAGCTTTTCTGGGTGCCATAGGTTTCTGGAGGATGCATATCCCGGAGTACAGTCAAATCGTAAGCCCTCTCTATCTAGTTACCCGAAAAAAGAATGATTTCCAGTGGGGCCCTGAACAGCAACAGGCATTCGAACAGATTAAACGAGAGATTGCACATGCTGTAGCCCTTGGGCCAGTCAGGACAGGGACAGATGTGAAAAATGTACTCTATTCTACAGCTGGGAATAGAGGTCTCTCCTGGAGCCTCTGGCAAAAGGTGCCTGGTGAGACTCGAGGTCGCCCACTTGGGTTCTGGAGCCGAAGCTACAGAGGGTCTGAAGCCAATTACACCCCAACAGAGAAGGAGATCCTAGCGGCTTATGAAGGAGTACAAGCTGCCTCTGAGGTGATTGGCACAGAAGAACAGCTGCTCTTGGCACCTCGACTACCAGTGCTGAACTGGATGTTTAAGGGAAAGGCACCCACCACGCATCATGCCACTGATGCCACATGGAGTAAGTGGATCGCTCTGCTCACACAGCGCGCCCGTATTGGAAATCTGAATCGCCCTGGGATCCTAGAAGTCATCACAAATTGGCCGGAAGGCGAGAGTTTTGGTCTAGCAGATGAGGAAGCAGAAGAGCAGGCGGTACGGGCTGAAGAAACTCCAGAATTCGATAAACTACCGAAAGAAGAAGCACGCTACGCCCTCTTCACTGACGGTTCCTGTCGCCTTGTAGGAATGAAGCGCAAATGGAAAGCAGCTGTATGGAGTCCCACCCGACAAGTTTCAGAAGCTACTGAAGGGGAAGGAGAATCGAGTCAATTCGCAGAGCTCAAAGCTGTCCAGCTGGCATTGGACATTGCTGAACGGGAGAAGTGGCCAAAGCTTTACATCTACACTGACTCGTGGATGGTAGCCAATGCTCTGTGGGGATGGTTGGACAGATGGAAGAAGGCCAATTGGAAACGCGGGGGAAAACACATCTGGGCTGCTGACACGTGGCAAGACATCGCTACCCGAACAGAGAAGCTCACTGTGAGGGTCCGCCACGTAGACGCCCATGTGCGCAAAGGCCGAGCCAATGAGGAGCATCGCAACAATGAACAAGCAGACCGAGCTGCACGAGTCAAGGTGTCACAGGTGGACTTAGACTGGCAGCACAAAGGAGAGTTGTTCCTAGCACGGTGGGCCCATGATGCCTCATGCCATCAGGGCAGAGATGCCACCCATAGATGGGCACGAGACCGAGGGGTGGACTTAACCAAGGACATTATTTCCCAGGTTATTCATGACTGTGAGACCTGCGCTGCCATTAAACAGGCTAAGAGACTCAAGCCCCTATGGTATGGTGGACGTTGGAGTAAGTACAGGTATGGGGAGGCCTGGCAAGTCGATTACATCACACTGCCACGAACCCGCCAAGGTAAGCGCTATGTGCTTACTATGGTGGAAGCCACCACTGGATGGCTGGAGACGTACCCGGTGCCTCACGCTACTGCCCGGAATACCATCCTGGGCCTTGAAAAGCAAGTCCTGTGGCGACATGGTACCCCAGAGCGCATTGAATCAGATAATGGAACTCATTTCAAAAACAGCTTAGTTGCCACCTGGGCAGGGGAACATGGCATCAAGTGGGTGTACCACATCCCATACCACGCAGCAGCCGCAGGGAAAGTTGAACGACATAATGGACTGTTGAAAACCACCCTGAAGGCGTTGGGTGGAGGGACAGACAAGAACTGGGACCAGCATCTAGCAAAGGCTACATGGCTAGTTAACACCAGAGGTTCCATCAACCGAGCCGGTCCTGCCCAGTCAGAGTCCCTCCACACCGTGGATGGAGATAAGGTCCCCGTGATTCACGCGAGGGGTGTGTTAGGGAAAAAGGTTTGGGTTGACCCTACCTCGAGCAAAGACAAACCCATTCGTGGGATTGTTTTTGCCCAAGGGCCCGGCTGCACCTGGTGGGTGATGCAGGAAGATGGAGAAACTCGGTGCATACCTCAGGGAAACCTTACTCTGGGGTGAGCTGGCTGTAACTGTATACTTGTATCTGTATGTAACCCTGCACCTGTATCTGTATGTGTATCTACCTATTAGTGGACGTGTATATAGTTGGAATACTGCATGTACGTATAAGGATCGAAGATTTAACCTGGTGAAGTGTGGCAGCATGGGGAAGAAAAATTAGGGGTGGATAATGTTGTAGATTAGGAAATCAGGGGAATTTTCCTTCCCCCTGCCCCACTCCAAGGTAAAGAGACAGAGTGAGAGGGGGGGAAGGGAGGTTATTAGCATTACTAAAGATGTAGCTAGCCTGGGTTAATTGCCCACTTTGGAAAAAGAAAAGGCTGGGCGGGGAGGGTGAGCAGGGGGAGCCCTGGCCGGGAAGGTGAGAGGCAGTGGATGCGTGGCTGGCTCTCTCTGGGTGCAGACAGGCAGTTTGTTGGGGAGGGGGACTGGAGGTTTAGTTCCCTTTTGGCTGTTAATCCTGGGGGGTTCGACCTCTTGTCCTGTTGGCTTTGACCTGCCTGACTGTCCCGCCCGCCGGAGCTGCTGTGTTTCATCGGAGAGTATTGCTTGCCCGCGGGAGAGGAGGAGGAGTTTTGGAGACACCACCGTTTGAGACTGCAGTGAGTTCTTGCCACTCGAGACAGCGGTGAGTTCCCGTGGGAGTGGGCGGCCTGCCTTCCTTTTTGTCCCCACGGAGACGAGGACCCCCCCATCTCCTCGGCTTCCCCCACGCGGCCCGGGACCACCCCTCCGGTCCCCTTTTCCCGCGGGTGACTGCCGGAGCCCACAGCGCCCCTGCCGACCACGACCGGGTACTGCAGGTCCTGCACCTTCCAGCGGCCCAACAGCGCCCCCTGCAGACCGCAATTAGGACCGTGTTAAAGGACAGAGGAGTATTCTTTTAGACTTGTTGTTGTGGTTGTTGTTGCTGGTGTTGTTTTGTTTTGTGTTACTTTTTTTTTCTTTTTTTTTTCTTTTTTCTTTTGTACCAACATTCATATATTTCTTAATAAAGGGTTGTTATTTCTCCTGTTTTTCCACATTTTCCTCGAGTAAAACCCCTTAAATTGACATTACAATCGCAGAGAGAGAGGAGTTTGGGTCTACCTCACAACTCATCCTCTTTAGCAAGCAGTCCAGTCTCTTCAGACTGAGACACTTCTGTATGTGAAAATGGTATGGAATATCCCTTTGGTCAATTTGGGTCAGCTGTACTAGTTTTGTCCCCCACCAAGGTCTTGAGCACCCCCAGCCTACTGATTGGGGGTGGAATGTTGGAGAGACAGTGCTAATGCTGTGGGAGCACTGCTCAGCAGTAGCCAAAACACTGCTCTGTTATCAACACCTTTCTAGCTACCAATACACACCACAATACTACAAGGGCTGCTGTGGGGAAAATGAACTCCATCTCAGCTAGACTCAATACATTGTGTTCAAAATGAAGGTCTATGGTAAAGTTACAAAATTTGCTGATAAACCCAAAATATAACCCAAAATATAGTTGACTATGAAGAGTCCCAGGAAGAACATACAAACTTGAATGTGTATCTTGAAATTATTTGTCAAGATAAAGTATATGTCAACATAAAGTTATTTACATGGGGGAGAAAAAAGCCTTGAACGTAATAAGACAATGATATTTTCCTACTTGTCAGGAAAGAGTCATAGTAAACAGTTCTCTGATATGGTCAATTCAAGCTTTAGCAACATCTAAAATGCCATGCAAAATAATAGGAAGCAGCAGAGGATAAATTACAAATCACTATCACTCTGCTACTGTACAAATTCACATTTTAAATACAATATATGGATCAGGTAATTTCATCTAAGAAACCACTGAACTAGAAAAGCATAATAAATAATAAAAAAAAATGTTCAAATCAGAAATAGTCTGCATACAACAAGACATTAATTAGCCAGGAAGCCTTTATCTTGGAAAAAAAGTCAGCAGATAGAAGTGTTCTAGATGATTATAAAATCGTGAACTTAAAGGAGACATCAAGTAAGAAATTATCGTTCTTTTTCCTATGTATTGAGTCTATGTTGCTACTGGAGGAGGCACTAAGATGGTTTCTATAAAAAGACTCCAGAAACTGCCCACAACTTGCACAGAGCCAGTGCCAGCCAGCTACAAGATGGATCGACCACTGGCCAATGCTGAGTGAGACAGGCTGTCCCCCTGCAACTCAAGGAGGGCCCCACTTTAGAGCAAGCAGATGTGCCCAGATGGAAGCCGCAGCCTGTGGAGCAGCAGGCACCTGGCAGGAGTTGCAGCTCATGGAGAGAAGCACATGCTGGTGCAGGTGCCAGTGACTGGACCAGGGGCAAGGACCCATATTGGAGAAGTTCATGAAGAGCTGTATCCCATGGGCGGGATACCATAACAGAGCAGGCAAAAAACATGAGGAGGAAGGAAAGGCAGGATAAAAGGCTATGAACTGCAACACCAATTTTCCCATCCCCTTGTACCAGTCGGAAATAGGGAACAGAAGAGTCAGTATTCAGTTAAGCATACAAAAAAGGGAGGGGTGGAGGGAAGACATTGTTATTTTATTTGTCATCATACTCATCTGTTACAATTAATTGGCAATAAATGAAATTAATTTCTCCAAGTCAAATCTGTTTTGCCCATGACAATATTGCTAAGTGATCATCCTGTCCTTATTTCAACCCATTATATTTTAATTTAACTTTCTCCCCCTCTCCTTTTGAAGAGGTGGAGTGTTAGAATAGTTTGGTGGGCAGCTGGTGGCCAACCAAGGTCACCCCATCACATCCCAATATAAACTGTAGTAAGTGCTCATTTAATTGTCAGGAAGCAGGTTTAAAACAAAATCAATAGAAAATTTTTTGACTCCCCGAATGTGTATAGTTAGAAGACAAAAGCACTGCCATAAGTTCTTAGAAAACATTTGCTCTTAGAGTTGTGCTTTAATATATGAAGTACTTTAACATTAAAGGACAATAATTACCCTATTCCAGTGCATTCAGTTAAAAAACTGGGTGTGACTTTACCTTAACTTTCACTTCCATGCCTTCATTCCCATCAGCTCTTACTTATTTATGCACAACACAGCTTCATCTCTACTGAAAAAGAAAGATACAAGCTCATAAAATGTTAGGTCATGATTAGATTACAGTTTTACAGAACAGGTGTAGTGAAGGTATGGGAAATGGGGATGGTGCTAGGATCCAGTCTCAGTTTTTCTGCATATGTTTTCTGTGATGGGTGATCAATCAAGCACATAGGTATCCTGCAACTAATTCAGAAGCAGTAACACATAACCATTACCCATGTTGTTGCATTACAACTGCCTGGCCTTTCATGACAAGAAGCAAAAGTGCTGTATCAGCACAGGGATGTTGTTCCTGTTCTCAGGGATCAAGTCAATTGCTTGGCATGGTGCTACCTAAAAGCTAATTTGCTATTATCTGTACTGTGGCAGGTAGATATGCTCTTAATCCTTCTGTAGTTCCCTAGGTACAAAACAAATGGCAGACCTACTTGCTCTGCTTTCAATATAATATAGGAAGATTAGGTTGTTCTTCTTTGTGCAGTGGGTTTACAAATAGAAAGTTAAAAAAAATTTCCGCCTCATCAAAGTTAATGGAAGTTCTGTAGCTAACTTCTGTAAGACCAAGTAATTTATCACCTATATATGCTGTTTACTGTAAGAACTGAACTGTACTGATTTGCTTCTTCTAAGTTTTGGTGTTTCTTCTGACTTTCCTGGAGAGGAAAGTTTTCCTTTCTTGATCTCTGCTCAAGGATTCAAACTTCTTTGAATTACCTACAATGAAAAAAAATTTCCTCCAGATACTCAGATACAGAATTTTCTACTTGAATTACTGAAAATTAGTTTAAAAGAAGGTGAATGGAGGGGGAGAGGGAGTAAGCTAGTACTTTTGCAATAGATATCTAAAAGCAAAATGTACTTTTTCATAAGTCATTATGACTGCCAGTTTCGTAAACATGGAACACAGTTTCTGAAGAGTTCTATGGATTGACTTTTTGAGGTGAAATGTTAAAGTTCATGCACTTGAGGATGAATTGTTAACTTGTTGATTTAACAGTTTCTTTTTTCTTTAGGGAAAATGTTACTGTTTTCTGAAAGCAAAACTGCATTTATGGAGATTTTCCTGGACAGAAGAAGAGAAATTAGGGATCACTGTTAATGTCAAGCAGGTTAGCAAAAAGGATTTTAGGTAGATCTGTCTCCTGACACACTTTTTTGCAAAATTATTAGTCTTTTCTGTATTTTTACATTTTATCAAATGGATCTTTTACAGATAATACCTTAAATGTGTACTTCTGGACTACTATCCTACACTCCTCAGAACATTGGAAAAGAAAATCATGAAAAGCTCACAAGTATTTAAGCCTGAATATAAGTAAGGATTTATGGGGTGAAAACTCATTGCAAACCATAATACAGAACAACTTCAGATGTTATTTGGCATTAAGATGAAACTATGAAAATAGGATGATCACACTGATTATTTAGAAGTGCAGTCTACGGTACAAAATAGTAACAAGTAAATGAAGACAATTTTCTGATACATTTATAGAATTCCAACCTAGCAGATTAAATAAATCAAGGAATGATAAAGAAGAAAAGTTCAGAGGTTGAGAAACGAAAGGAGACAGATCATCCGTATAAACTAAACCTTGAGCTAAGCAGTAAGCACTAATATCGTGAGTGTGCACTGAGCTACTTGAATAGTGAGTGGAAATGCAAGGATGTCTGGTTTGCAAGTATATGGATGACACCTGCCCCCACCTACTTTACATTGAAATGGAATGGCTGTGGATAGCAACTTTTGCACTCCTGAGTCACACCATGAGTTCAGAAGTGAACACATCAACTGGAATATGCACTGTCCTCTGGTGTATTATATGGAAGCAAGTCCAGATGAGGTCCGCCAAAATGACTAGAGGGACATGACATGTCTCCTACAAGAAAAGGCTGAGAGATTTGAGGTAGTTCAACCTGGAAAAGAGAAGACTTCAGGGTGACTTCATTGCAGCCTTCTGGTATCTGAAGAGGGCCTACAAGACGGATGGAGAGAGACTATTCACAGGAGTGTGTAACAGGACAGAGGGGAATGGCTTTAAACTAAAAAGTGTAGGTTTAGATTAAATATTAAGAAAAAAATTCTTTACTGTGGGAGGCATCTAAAGGCACAGAGGATGTACCCAGGTACAGAGCCCAAGGAGCATGCCCCAGAGTTAGTAAACTGGTTGGTTAAGAAAGTCACATGATATGTAAGGATAAAAGGGCGCGCGAGTTTGAAATAAAACCTCTTTGTCTACACCACCCACGAGGAGCATCATCATTCCTTGTTATACAAGGGCCTTACTGCAACGCTTTACTGTAAAGGTGGTGAGGCACTGGAACAGGCTACCCAGAGAAACTATGGATGCCCCACACTTGGAAGCATTCAATGCCAAGTTGGATGGAGCTCTGAACAATCTGGTCTAGTGAAAGGTGCTCCTGCCCACAGGGTGGGGTTTGGATGATCTTTAAGGTCCCTTCCAACCCAGGCCTTTCTATGACTATGTGTGTTACATGAATTATTGAAGATCCAGTTAGCTTTATAGTGTTGCACAGCATGCTGATCCCTTCAAGAATGAATAGAAGTTGGGTGTGTTCATCGAAAAAATCAAAATAGCTGGAGTTATAGAGTAAATGTCACTTTTTACATAAATTGGCACAGCACGGTTTTCTTCACATCTTTAAAAAGACAGCTGCATTCCATACATTCAAGCTTCTAATTTATGAAATAGAGGTCCAACTCCAGCATTTTCTCTCATTTCAGCAGTGTCTTGGGGAGGAGTTTTAATGATAATTCTATTATGTTTTATCATATGTACATAACATAAACTTGATCCTGAAAAACACTTGAATTTCAGCTTCCATTTTGTGGCAAATTCTATAACCATCCTGTAATAATGCTAGGTTTTAGAAATCATGCTGAGTGATATATACACATAAAATTTAAAATCAACTTGTTCTACCAATTATGTGACATACCTCACATGACAAATCCTATCACCTACAAATTACTGAAACTTCAATACAGATGGCATTTTGTTATTTCTTTATATATACACAATACTTACAATTCCACTCTGTAGGTGTTACCAGAGATTACATAAACGAAATAATGTGAAATACCAGTAATTTAGAGTAAGTTTTCTGGTTGAAATTGCCTTGGATCAAAGAACAATTTACAATACAAATACCATATTTGCATTTAAGTGAGTTTGTTCCTGGAGATGCATTCAGGACTGTTCATAGAATCACAGAATGATTTGGGTTGGAAGGGGCTTTAGAGATTATCTAGTTCCAACTTCCCCACTACAGGCAGGCTTACCTTACATTAGACGAGACTGTTCAAATCTCCCTGACCTTGAACACTTCCAGGGACTTTGCATATGTGCATATCTATATACACCTGCTAAAGAGAAAAAACTCTTTTCTTAGATGAAACAGGAACATATTTCCTCCTTCCAAACAATTTTGACAGCTAGATTTATGGGTATTTTCATTTTTATTAAAGGGCTAATGAAACCTTTTGAAAAGTAATGTACCTCAAGAAACAGTAAATGATAATAACTGATGCAAAACATTTTGTGGTTCAAGCCTTACATATAAAATCAACATCTCTAACAATGAATGTGCTGTGTTGTATAATACTCCGTTAACACGTTAAATAACAACAGATGTAGTTTTTACTTTACTGAACAAAAATGTATTCAATTTAACAATAGCAGAGTCTTTTCTTTCCTTATTGATACACTTATGTTTACATGAAACTTTGACAGACATTTTAAAGGAATACAGTGGTACTATGAAAATACTAAAGTAAATGATAGATCCAAAAGCAGGACATCCATAGTTGTGTTGTTCTGCATCTGAGTTTATTAGTCCTGCTGTTACAGCTAATGAGTCTGGGCAGAGTGCTGCAGCAATACAACTTAGCTCCTTTTTTTGCACTCTGAAGTGCAAACATACTCTAATTAGCAGGCCAGGAGATAAATACAATATGTCTGGAATCCTGCCATTTTCCAAGAATTCCAAGGTAACACATTTTATGTGGCCATTTGAAATCACTTTAACCAGAGTTTGTTATGGCCATTTTGAGGAAACTTTTAAACATATAATTTGATCGAGTTAACCAGTGCAGATGGTTCAGCTTCCCATACCCTTCCTTACAATGACTTTCTTAAACTTTTAACTGGACAGAGATAAAAAGTCAAGACTCAACAGTGGTTAAAAAATAGTTGTACCTCATCAGATACAAAGAATTTATAGGGAAGACAATTTTGGTCATTAATATGGTTTTCAATTGTTGTAAATACTTTTTTAAGAGAATTAGTAGCCAATGCAAAAATTAAAATGATTCAGATTTTACATAGTATGGCTGAAGTCAAGGGAGCTTCAAATTACGTTTAAATGCAAATCTTAAGGGAAATTCTCCTTTACAGCAAAATTTATATTACAGTTGCGTTTTCTACGTGTTTTGTGAGATTTATATGCTCACAAGGACTCAGGTCCAGTTTTGGATGAGGATTATAGACTGGGTGGAAGCAATGATTATTTCAATGACTAAAGCAAAGCATAAAACTCTAAAGCAACTACTGGTTGACTCAGTTTGTTTATCTGAACACTAAATCAAAAACAACTGAGTTATTAATGTAATACTTATGTGATAAGTAATTAAAAAAGGATTTCAGTTATAGTGTCATGCATGCAGAATAACCCGAGTTCTCTTTTGATAACTGTACAACAACATTAAGCAGTCTGCTGTGGAACAGACAGAAGAAATTATATATTGAAGTCTGAAAAAATAACTACATAAAAAGTCTGAATATGAAAAAAACCCTCCAAAGAAATTGTGATAAACAGCACTGGAAGGCTGAATTAATTAAATTTGGTATATAATATAAGAAAATGTTTATAAAATATAAAATACTAAGTGTATAATAAATTATGATGCTTATATAAATACTTGACATTTTAAATATTCAAGTTAACCAATCTGTGTGTTTTTTAGGGAAAACCCTATTTCTTTGTTTGCATGCAAATATTAATTTATAAATTTTTATATTGTAAAAATCAATATAATTTTCTAATTATGTGATAAAATTGTGAATATTTGGGTTTCTCATGTATTTTTTTCTGAACGTAGTGGATAGAAGCACATTAATGTTCACAGACATGGTCCTGGGCAACTGTCTGTAGACGGCCCTTCTTGATCAAGGTAGTTGGACTACATGATCTTAGAGGTCCCTTTCAAACTCAATCATATACAATTTTGTGATACTGTACTGTTAAGATGGACATTTAGCTCTTTTCAATGTCTTTCTAACACACTGATTAAGATCTTTTCGAATGTCTTCTCCCAAAACTTCCCCACAAAAATTTTCTGGAAGACAATGTATCTCTATTAAGTATTTAAAAATTTATTTTATTTTCTTACAGGACAAACTTCAGAGTATTGCTTTCCAAGAAGAAATTTTGATTCAAAATAATTCTCTAAGTAACACTAACTAGCACTAGAATATAAGGATAATTTTTTTTAAAAAAACAAGAAAGCCTCAGAATAGTTGTGGATCCACAGATTGGTAGATGTAGAAGCAGAGTGGGCAATTGCTCATACTACCTACCAGGCATTCCTGTCTGAGACAGAGATGAGATATTGCATCACCCAGCTGGAGCGTTACTGTCAGCACTAGGACTGGAGGGCCTCCTGCAGGAAGAGTTATTTTATTTGCTGGGGGCAGGGCAACAGCTCAAGTCATAAATCAGGTACAAGGATGTAATGTCCCAACCCACTCAGTGGATTTAGGGGAAGGTAGTTTGATTTACTCTGGGTAATGCACAGGAGAAAATACCAAAATTCTCAGAAGGTTCAGTACTTGCAAATTTTAGAATTTTCAGGTAGAATAAGGTACTTGGAAAATTTTGAAACAACATCCAGACAAAGTAAGGCACTTCACAAACTTTAACTTAGCAAACTTCAACTTACCCAGATACAACAAGGCACTTACTGTAGTTTTTAGTCTGCTTATAATATGTTTTGAGAAGAAGGTGGCAGAAGGAAGAGAGAAAGAAAGAAAAAAAAAGGTGAAAGAAAAGTATATAGCCAAAACCCTATAATCCAGCAGGGTCTCAGCTCCTTCTAAATCCAGGGTAGTGGAGTGCGCTGCTTGGCGCCTCATCAGTGTCCTTTTATCTGCTCTGGTCCCCTGGGGTCCTGCCCCAGGTGTCTGACTACACTTCAATATTTCCAGTGATGCTAGTCAGTCTTACATTTTGGGACAGGCCATGTGGTTGGCCACTGCCTTTTTGGAGTGGACCACAGGCTGACTAAGGCTCCAGGGGGGCAGGATGAGGTGAAACAGTGCACAGTCCCACCTATGCAGAGCTCACCCTGTTTCCCCTGCCACTTCCACCTCTTTGTTTTGACCCAGACAACCATTCTTCCAGTCTCCTACAAAGGCTGACTGATGTCTCTATTGCATAATCTTCCCAGTTAGATATTCTTCTATAAGCCCTACATGCACAGGTACGTTGTCCTCATTCCCTGGAGCTCTATACATACACATACACATGTGGTGGATATGCAGGATGCGTATACATCTCATTCAACCTCTGTAAATAAACACACAGTATCAGTACGAACTTCTGCTCTTCATCTCTCAGCCATATTTCATAAATTCATAGAATCATTAAGGTTGGAAAAGACCTCTAAGAACATCAAGTTCAACTGATGAACAGCATTACTGTGTTTACCACTAAACCATGTTCACAGGTGCCACATTCATATATGTTTGAACACTTCCAGGGATGATTCCACTACTTCCTTGGGCAGCCTGTTCCAATCTTGACTGCCCAACTGCCCTTTCCCTGAATAAATTTTTTTCTGATATCCAATCTTATCCTTCCCTGAGGCCATTTCCTCTCCTCCTGTCACTTGTTACCTGGGAGAAGAGACCAATCCCCATCTTGCTACAACCTTTTTTCAGGTACTTGTACAGCAGGTACAAGGATAAGTTCCTTCAAATTCAGTTACTCACTGTGCTTTGTACTGTAATTGTCTGGAAATGGAAGTCAATACTGTGCCCTGTATTGAGCCCTGAGAGTCACTGCAGTATTTTTTCAAAGTGCTAACCATGCAAATCAGAGAAAAATCAGACACAAAATTTAAAACCCAGTGTTTTAAAATATGTTTATAATTTTACAAAATACTCAAAACCTTGGAGGGGTTTGAACATAAAGAATTTCTACTTCTGACCTTCAAAAATAATTTGCTTTCCTGCTAGCTTTTTTTGAGGTGCAGTTTATAGACTGTGTAAATGCCAAGTATGCAGGAACATAAAGGTTTTCTTACACTTTACAGAAAGAAAAGTTATTTCTTAGATATAGAAGCATTTCTGAATCAGAATGACTCCTACTTTTTGCTGGCCATCAGGCTAAACGGGTGACTGACAAAAGATATTGGCCATTCAAAGGACTTTAAAGGAAAGCCCTGACATATACTTGGGTTAAAATTGTTCACTTCATGGTCAGATTTAAATGAAATATTTTTGACTGGTCTCCTCACTCCATACTGGTTTTTTCCTTGGACCATGTGTTAAATTCTGTTTTCTGAAAGAGAATTCTTCCGTATTTTTTACAGAACAACCATCTCCCATTTAGTGAATGGAAGGCATTACTTCTTTTCTTGTTACTGAGAATTCTCATTTCTATCTCTAGAGAAAACAGCTGAAAACTCTGTTAATTCCTTCCTCAGCTCATTGCTGCCTAAGTTCAGTGGATATGTTCTGAGTGTTGAAAATGTATAATGAGGCATGAGAGAGCAAGGATATTTTCATTTGTCTTCTTCATTGGGGTTTATTTTAAAAATAATATGATTTACTCAGGTAGCATTTCAAAGTCCATTCTAGAAAGTACAATGATATTAGTTAAGGCTAAATTTCAGGTTTGGTTTTTGGTGGGCTTTTATTATTATTATTAATATTATTTTTTCTATTATTATTTTATTTTATTACAGGTAGAAAAATACTGGAAGGTTGTGCAAAAGAATTGAATTTATCATTATTGAGCTTTTATCCCATAAGACTTCACTGAATATTCTATTATATTATTCAATTTCCCATTGACCTGATTTTGTTCCCCTGATTGTAACAGTCACAGTCTTGCTCAGAATACTCAAGGCAGCTTCTGTAATAAAACCAGTTAAGACTAAAACTCCCCCGTGCTCTTTAAAATATAAGGCAGTTTTAAATTGACTTACTAAAACAAAACACCCTCCTCATTCCTTAGGGGATTTATCAGCTGAACCTAGGTCACACTGTCAGTTCTCACATGGGCTTCCAGGGATTCAGTACTAAAGATGATGAGAAGTGATGAATCTTGGTCATGTGAAAACCCTGAGGGATACGAAATTTTATAAGGTGACAAATGCAAGACACAATTAGCCTTCAACCCAGCCATTTTATTTCTAGTAAAGGGTCCATCTGAGTCAAGTTTATTGTCCTCACTTGCCTAGGAATCTATGAAAAAATCTATTACTCAGAGAAATTCTGTTACGAACATTTCCCCCACACACACTACTTACATGTCTGACTCTTGTTATGGTCACAAGTTAACACAATAATGTCTGGTTGAGATCACTGATTTCTGTAGTGAGGACAGACTTTTCTTTATTCAAGTGATATTAATTTTGAGTTGCAGTCATCTGCCTTTGAGGAAGAGGACATCTACATCACATTAGAGCAATCTTGTATCTATTGCTCTTTGTACATCTAGCATTGTATTTTCTTACTTCTAACATATTTTGTGCATATTTATAGTAATTGAATTTTACTAAATATTTAATAGCTGAACCACTGGGTCTTTCAAATTTTTGCTTCCACTGTAGGAGGAACTAATTAATTAAATTCATGCTATTAATCTATATGCTATTATATAGGAAGATTTTTACATGGACGAAGTAATTTAAAAAAAAAAATACTGTGATAATATTCACAGCCCTATAAGAACACACATATTTTACAACTACCAGTGTTGCAAATGTATCTTTGGACTCTTCTTTTGTTGATTAATCAACAGAATAGGAAAAAAACCCACACTGAACAACACACTTTTGTTCTAAGATAAAATTATATTTGAGGAACCAACATTTTAATTTCTTTTTTTTCCCTACTACATACAGTATTAACTTCAAAACTTTCCCAGAAATTGAAAAGTAAAAATTCATATTCACAGAAAAATTGTGAAATAAAAATTAAAATGTCTGCACTTTTTGGTATGTCAGTTAAGACCATGTGAAGAACATGAATGTGACTGCTTGATCTGTTGGGGAGTACCCATAGAAACAGTCAAACACTCCTCAGGTAAATAGTCATACAGATGTTACCAACCCAAGAGCCATTTACACATGCTTTAAACCCAAGCTCAGTGGTTGCAAAAGCCAAGGCTGATATTCATCCAAATGACAGATTTCACACCTGATAGACTGTTCCGTGCTACTGCTTACAAAATTTGCAACAGCTACAACTTTCTGTATCTCTAAACCAAACTGTGACTGATCAAAAATCAAGAGACAAAAGTCATGGGTTACCTTTCTTATAATTTTATGTACATTTTGTACATTTTTGTAGCTAACACAGTCATGTGTTTCTTGATTTTTAAACTTTTGTAATCGTGTATTAATAAGGAAGGAATGATAATGAAATGTTCTTGTTTTGACCCATTTGTTACAAGAAATATAAAATACATCTTTTGTTCTAATAAACAACAATGTCAGTCACGCATCTGTAACATCCCTGTGATCACTCAGATGATGTGGGACAGTTCACGTGACTGAAGCAGTGGACAGATACAAGTCTCTCAGGAGGCACACATGTGGAAGGGAGGATAGGGATGGTCTGTGTACAAATGAGTAGTCAGACATGTGGGACAGACAGCAGGTGGTGGAGAGCCTGTGGGCCAAGGTCAGACTGTGAAAGCTAACAACATGATGGTGTCAGATGGTGAAATGTTTAATGGCCTAAACATTGTTAAGATCACCAGAAGACTTTTGTCCACTATAGCAAACTGCAAAGAAACAGCTGCTCATCTCCTGAAGCCTACTCCTCCCTGAATATGCCTAATAATTTGGACTGCAAAAGGACCTTGAAATAAGATATGGTGGATATCGTCCGGCTATTCAAGATCAAAGGAAAAGTATGCATCCACAAGTGTAAGAAATTAAACTGCTGACATTTGATTACCTGCAGTAACAGCTCAGATGCTGTAAGAGACTGGTGCTAATGGATCAAACAATTGGATGACTGCTTTGCTAGTGATGGGCAGAGTGACCTCCCACTTGCAGTAGGGCATGCATACCTGAAGATACAAACTGGATTTCCAGGAAAGAGGCTGATAAGAGGCCAATGCTGTGAGGTGGGATAGTCCTTCTTATCATGCCAATGTGCTCCCTTACACGATGACTCAACTCTGAAACACCTCCGGAAAGCAGTGAAGACGTTGACTGATGATGAATGAATAGCCTGAGCTATTCATCTCGGATAATGGACCATAATTAGCCATGACTGATTGAACTATCTGAGGTAAGAGACAGCTGCAACATCTTAGAAGGTGTCAAAGACTCATAAAATCATCCAGGGGAGGTTCAGGAGGTGTTTCCACCTAGCCTGCACAATATAAACCCCATGAAATGGCAGTTTTGTAGAATCTTTTCCCCCACCTCTTGACAGATAGTCTGCAACCACCAAGAACACTAGAAATAGAGGACCAATGGCACATCGTTGGAATCTGCAGAGTGGTGATATCTTTTTTCTACTTATCTGTTGCTTGCTCTCTTCCTCGTCCTCCCCTCCCCTCTCCTTTCCTGAACCCCTCTATAAGTAAAATCCCTACTATTGACTTCACCATATGATCTCGCACCTAATTTCGGCAGAGGTATCTCTCTAGTAGTTTTAATAATCAGATTGTAACAGTGATACCCAAAAAAGCGCAATGGAACTGTTTAGAGACAGAATTTAGCCTTTAAACAGCAAGGTATTTATTTAGGCAATGTTGGAGAGCAAGCCAGGTTGCCCTGGACAAACTTGCTCTGCCTTCTCAGTGAAAAGGCAGGTTTATATAAAATTTCTACGAGTGATTACAACATTTTCACATACATATTCATATAATTGCATGTCCCAGTTAGAACAGCTGGGCCCACTTCATCACTGGATGGGTGTAACCCAAAACTGTGTATTCTATAGCCTTCCATGCCATTTCCCAGAAACTGTTATCAATAGACTATTTGCACCCTCTGCCCAGAGCAGCCTGATTCATCAGGCTACAAACTAGGTGCTAAGAGGCCTGCCATATAGAAGGGTGTTTTTGTCCTCACGCCCATTGAGGAACCCTCCACCCTGAGGGAGGTACTGAGCATTCCTGCCTGAACTGGAGAATATATAATCTTGGAACTTTTTTAACCACTCGTGGGATCCAGAGGAAGACTGCAGATCACCGCTCTCAACTGCAGACCACCACTCTCAACCAGACTGCAGATCACCACTCTCGACTGGACTGCAACCACTACTTTTCAACCAGACTGCAATCACCACTCTTGACTGGACTGCAACCACTACTTTTCAACCAGACTGCAATCACCACTCTTGACCGGACTGCGATCACCACTCTTGACCAGACTGCAACAGCACTCTCACCAAAAGGTTTTCCCCTCTCCTTTTACTTTGGACTCAGGGGGGCCAAAGAACACCACTCTGTTCATGCCCCAGGGTGCTGGGTTATATATTTGGGTTTTGTGGGTTAAAACCAATTGTTTGTCTGTATAATCGTACTTATTGTATTATTTTATTAAATTGTTATTCTGATTTATAATCTCTCTTTTGAGTTGAGTTCATTTCCCCTGCTGGTTTACCTTTAAACCAGCACATTGCAACATCTAGTTATAATATTCATAATAGGCGGAGTCTGGGGTGGAGTCGTCTTTTTGAGATGATGTTTGGTGGTGGTTCTTGTTTCTTCAGCCTCATGGGGTCGTATTTTCACTCTTCTTCCTCGGCTGAACTTTTCAGCTTTCTTGATTTTCACTGACTTCACGGTGAATTTGCAAGACTTTGGACTCAAGCACCTGTTTTACCCCTTATCTATTCGTGTTCTCACCCTATTTTTATTTATGTAGCTGTGTGAGCATTCCTTTGGTCCACGGTACCATCTAATCCCTAAGCCCTGGTTTCTGTCTCTAGTTAAGAAGTACATTCTAGCTAAGCATTACATTCTTCTGAGCAGGAAGGTCCCTGGATCAGTATTCAGAGTTAACTCTTTAGGCCCTAGCTCCGTTTCAACAGGTGGGAATGAGTAACAGACCAGACAGTCTGTGTGAAAACGTGGGCATAGCCTTCTTTAAACTGTTTGAAAATGTCCCTGTGTTACAGAGCCATGACATCTCCCAGAAGGACAGCTTGCAAGGACCCAAGTATGCAAAACTTGGAAAGTATCAGGGCAACTTCCCAATAAAAGTACTAGATGGACCAAATATTGACGGTGGATCTGCTGTTTGCTAACAAAGAGGCACAGGATGATCATGTGGTAATCAATGGCATCCTCAGCTACAGTGATCATGAAGTAATGGTCTTCGAGCTCCTGAGAGGAGTGAGAAAGGAGGACACAGAACCTGGACTTCACAAGAACAGATTTTGGCTTATTCAGAAACTGGTAGATGGTATTCCATGGGAAACAGTTCTGAATGGCAAACCAGAACAGTTTATCCCAACAGTCTGAAAATCAAAGCTACCTTGGTTAAGTGGGAAATTCACAGCATAGCTCCAATCCAAACAGATACCATAAAAGGGTGGAAAAGGGACAAGTTGCAAAGGAATAATTTCAAGACTTTACTCTTTTATGCAGGGGTGGCTTCAGGAAAGTCAAACTCTGCTGAAGTTGGAGGAATAACAAAGGCAACAAGAGCTTCTATTACCATGTTAGTAGTAAAAAGCTTAACAAGAACAAAGTGTTAATGCTGCTAAATGAAGGATGTTGATTTAATGACAGTGGAGAGAGAATGTTGAGATATTCACTGCCTCGTTTTCCTCGGTCTTCACTGATAAGTTGTGACAGGCCTTGTAGGTTAGTGACAGGGCTTAAGGAGGAGAGCCGTTAGAAAAGAATGAGGGTTGAGTCAAGGATTGCTTGCAAAACATCAATCCTAGAAGTCTCTGGGAGCTGATGGGGAGTACCAGAGTGCTGAGTTATCAGGCCGGTGTCCCTTGAAGTTTATTTTCCATTAGATTTGAAATGTCATGGAGACAAAAGAAAGTCTTTGACAACGGGAGAAAGAAAATTTTGCGCCTATCTTCAAAACATGGCAAAAAAAAAACCCCAAAATTGAGAACTATGTGCTGGTTGGCCTCATTTTCATCTGTGGGAAAGTCACTGAAGGAGCACATTTTATGGCAGGTGAGGGAGAAGAAAGAAAATTTAGGATAGCCAGAACTTATTTCCTAGGGGTAAAGTAGACCTGCTGTCTCAATTTAGTGAGACTGAGGTGTTTTGCTAAGGAGGATGAATTATGAGGAAGACCAAACTCCTCCTGCTAAGCAATTGTAATTCCGAAATTAAGAGGCTCTCACTAAGGAATTATGAAGAAAGAAAAGAAACCCTGCCCTTTATTAAAGGATATATGTGTATTGACAGAACAACAAAAGAGTGCAAAAACATCTGAACAATAATCCTGTACCCAAAAATCCCCTTCAAAAAGGAAATAGTTCAGTACTTTCCATCTTTTGGCACAATTCTAACCACGATCAGCAGGGGGCGCATTTGGGCGCTGTCAGTTTCCGCATGAGGCCTTTGTACGTGGGAGAAGACAAAAATGGCGATCTGCCCCCCCAGAGAAGGGGAAGGGGAAAAGGGGAACAGGGGGTTCTTCCCACGAAACTCATGCCGGCTGGCTGTGGCCGAGATTTCTCCCCCTTTGTCGATGGGCACAAACCGCTGCCAAACACAGAAGCAGAGGAGAGAAGGGGTAACTTCCTCCCTCAAAGGTTCCTCTGCAGATGGGTCAAGCCTCTCTCATGAAATCCAAGCAGGTCTGGGCTGGGGGCAGAACAGGGTGCAGGAGAATGGAGACAAACCGGGGCCAGAAGCAGCCAGGTGACCAGGCTGAAAATGAAGTGAACTTCGGACCCCTCCAAATCTTCCCTGAGTCAGGGCAAAAGTGAAGCGTCGTGCTGTTTCCCGAGGAGAAAGCAAAAAACTCCACACCTCCCCCCCTCAGTCTTCTGAGGGCTATCACCCTGAAATGAGGGCTGTCACCAGTTCTTTTGTGTGTGTGAATCACCCTAGCCAAACCACCCTCCCCCATTCAACAACTTTCTTTCACAATGATATAGGGGAGAGAAAAATTCCCTGATTGGTTTTTTATACCAAGTAAACCTATGATATCTGCCCAACTTGACTGCCTTCAGTGACAGAATAACCAGATATGTAGATATGGGTAGAATATTGGATGTAATTTATTTACCATTATTTCCATATTAGCTAATTTTCATTACCAACTAGATTATAAACACTCAGTGGCAGAGCTTTTCTATGTGCTCTGTATCTACATTTGTACCTGGCTGACTATAAGAAGGCCTCAGTACACTTCAAATATATCATGTTTTCAAGAGCAAAGATGATCTGCGAAGTGGCTTATGTTGTAAGGCCCCACATCTCCAGCTACAAGCTCACCAAGGGAGTTTTACTTTAAAAATATACAAGGCTTCAAAAATTCGCCCATTGAATTATTAAAAGACCCTTGGTTCTTTTAACACCTTAAGAGAGAGTGCAAAAGAGAAGATTCAGCACATGTTGTCTCAGGAGGTACTTTATGGGTAACCTTCAGGAAATAAGAGATCTTGGCAAAAGTTTAAAGGGTAACCTACAACTAAAATAAAGCATTCCCTGAAGCATTGACTTAGCACATGCTAACCCATACAACTTAGCAAAATCTAACCTATTCAGTTCCAAATTACCCAAAATATTAAGAAAGGAGATTCCGAGAAGAAAAAGGAGTAAACAAAGAGAGAGAAAAAGAGAATGATAGCTACCAGCAGAGAGTCCTGTGCAAGTCCAGTTTACATGGATCCAGGTGGCAGGGTTCGAACAACATAGAGAACACATGTTGCTGCTTTTATCCGCTCTGGTCCCTGTGGCCACCTCTCCCATACAGGACTTCTGGCCCACTGGCCTCTCTGAGGTTCTGGGGCAAGGTGGGGGACAGTGCTCCCTCTGTGTCAGCCAGTCAGAGGCTGGTTAGAGGTTTCAGGGGCTGTGGTGTGGGCAGTGCTCCTGGGCTGCCTCTGACTGACAGATGCTCTGGGTTAGCTCCAGGAGTCTCGCAGGGGCTGAGATATGGGATAGGGCATTACCACACCTCCGTGAAATTCGACCTGTCTCTTTCTCCACCCCTCCCCATACACACACATGTGAATTGGTCTGATCCAATAATTAATATAATAATCTAGTGTATCACATATATCACCTTGAGATTCAGAAGTATCTTTGTATGTGTTTGTATGCAGCCTAAGTACACATGACTCTCCCTGACAGCATTTCAACTACAAAGAAATTTGTCCACAACAGACATGGACAGAGCTGTAATACACTCAGCAAAGACCTCTCTAGTCTTCAAGTAAGAACTGAGAGTCTAATGTCTGAACATTCCTGACTCGCGATCAACGGTTTCACTTGTCTGGTCACCAGTACAGTTGTGATCTTCTGGATGTCACTGAAATACAACAACAAAACAATCCCTAATGAAGGACTTCTAAAAAGAGAGATTAAAATACCACTGTATATATGTTTTTGACTAGCCTACCTTTAACTTTTCAAAAAGATTATTCACATTGATTCTCACACAGTTTTCTCTCGGATATTCTAGTAAAATGAACAGTGCCTATGAAGCTCAGTGAAATGGAACACAAAACTAGTTTTCCTTAAGCCACTCTGTCAAATTTGTTTCTGCAAATGAGTTGTTTCACAGTCAGAAAAAAAAAGTCTGATTGCACATCAGACACAGTGAATAATTGTACTACATGATTATTTTGTTTACCTTGTAGATTTCCTCCTAGATATGAACACTCTAAAAGACATTAATGTACCTGAATTTCGCTTGAACGAACAAGAAGGTATTCAGCTCTAGTTTCAGTGACTTAAATGAACCACATAATTTATTCGCATTTCATGCTTAAATGAAATCACAAATGATGTGATGCCTTCATTCAAAGTTTATGTGAACTCCCTTCTGTTCATTAGCTTTGCCATCATGTATTTAAGACGCTAAAGAAAGAGTGTGGAGAATCAAGTCTTATTCATACACTAGCAAATGGCAAAATTCTGTCACTTGATAGCCATGTGCTAGCCCACCAACAAATCACAAAAACATTGTATTGCTACTTCATGGTAGCTACTAGGGCTTGCAGCTTGGGATTTATTTTTTATTCAGTGAGAGGAAAACATCACAAAACTTTCCTGTCCAGCCCATCAGTGGCCATCAAATTATGAAAAAACTTTAATGCCCATTTGCTCTTCCTGTCACTCATATATTTTAAGTAAAAGTTAGGTTCATAACATAAAAGCAGAATTAGGGTTCTAAGTTCCTAAAAACTTTAGCTAAGGCCCTGCAAGTCTTTGTTCTCAGGGCTCATACAAGGTATAAAATTACACAGTTGACAGTGAACTGAGATAATGGTTGAGGGGGGATTCCAGGTGGGAATGAACTTTATTAAATTACTTTACATTTAGTTTATTTACACTTCTAAAACAAAGAAAGGGCAAGAGAAAAAAAAATAGTGTACTGCATACCTATTTATAGCCTTATGTAAATATAATAATGAATTGATTAATCTAATGTTCTAGAAGAAAATGTGATTGAATTTTTCAGGTTGCAACAACTGCGTTCTATCATCAGTAACAACGTTTGTGAAGCTATTTGGGGTTTATTTTGCTGTTAAATATGACTACTACATTGACATACTCTACAACTGTAATGTAGCTGTTGCACATAGAGATAAATAAGGACATGGTTATGTGAATTTAAATGTGTAATTAAAATGCTCAATATTAGGATTTTCAGAGCAGTTACTGTGCAATGCACTGCACATGCAAATAAAAAAAAATTAAGAAATTCAAACAGAAACTAAAATGTTAATTAAGGTACGATATACAGTTTTTAAGAAGTAATGGAAAGACCCAAACAGTTGCGTACGTTTGACAAAAACATGGAAACATCATAGACTGGCATATCAGTGATACACATAAATACTACAGGGAAGAGATTTGCCAGGTTTCAATGTAAGATACTTAGAGGAATGATTTGTTGGAGACAAAGAAATATTGCATTAGATAATTTCTGCTAGATGTCATATTTTTATCAAAGTCAAATCCCATATATGCACTAACCTTCAGAGAATATGTCTTCTAGTGACAAGAACAAAGTTATTAGCTCTATCTTTTAAATATCTTTTTAAAATGTCCTTTAAAAATAACTTGGAAATAAGATATTCCGTTTGTTTCAAATGCAAAACAGTGCACTTTCCCATACAATTGTGCCCTCAAAAAAATCTAAATAACCATCTCATATTTCAAAACACCTATCTGATCAGAACCTTAAGATGCACTGGTATAGATCTTACACATATTCTGTTCACTTATGAACATAAAAATTAATAATTCCTTGAAGTGAGTCCTATGATTTTTAGCAGTTGCCTTCCAGTACCATATACTGCATAAATGTAAAAGTAACAACACATATCTGGAGATAATCACACTAAGGATATGACAGTGGTCTTAATTTTGAATGTCATTACTTTTAAGTATTATTTTGTTGAACACCTCTTCTTGCCACACCCGTTTTTTTCTCTACAATTGCATGCTTTGCAGTACAGTTATCTCCCATGCAGACATTAGAATAATTAATAACATACAGAGGTTCAGGGAATTTTGCAGTAAGCATTGTGAATAGGGCAATAATTAATATCAATCTCCTTTTTCATCTTCAACGAATTTACTTACCATCTGTTTTTCTGTTTGACCAGATCATTCCATGAAGCCATCTATCTGTGGACAATAAGGTGTGTGTTTCAAACAAGAAATTTTCAATATTGTATACACTTACTTGTTAATTAAATTTCTTTCTTTTAAAGTTTCCACAGGTGTAAACTTCAGAAAGTTTGAAACATTTGATACTTGCATTAGATGCTCTAGACTGAAGGAAATCTTTTAATTACAACAGAACAGAGTATTTTTTTTAAGCCCTCCCCTGGTTCTTCTCACATCTTAACAAAAAAGAATGTTCAGTAGCTGTTTGATTGTGTACACCAGAGTGACATTTGCATCCCTGAATAATAGTACAGTTATAGAAAACTTTGTTTAAAGGAAAAAATCAAAATATGGAATATGGCAACAATATAGTCCTTTAGGGGATTTGGACTTTGTAGTACAAATTATAAACAACAACACTAATAAGGTTGCTGCTGTATTGGATAGGAAATTAGAAACAGAAAGGGAGAGGTGGAGCCCACCTAAAGTGTGGGAGGATAAGCAGACTCTTCAGCACAAAGATACTCTTTTATCAAATGAAGCAGAGATATGAGCCAAAACTTGCAGTGCCTAGCAAAAGTTAAAGGACAAAAGTTTTCTTTGAAGTCAAAATATAACTGTCCAGATTCATTAAGGAAGTTAAAAAACAGCAGTAAATTATTTCATTGCTATACCATTTAGTGTCTCAATACATGCTACAAAGATGAGATATTTTCCCTAGCTGCTCCTTCTATTTTGGCAATATACAAAAGACACATTATTAGCACTTACAGGCAAGTTTGCCTGTGAGTGAAACCTAATGTCATTTCTAAAGGCATTCTATCGTGAGTGTACCTATTCAATTCAGTAAAATTTGGAAACATTTGTCATTTATAGCTGGAATCAGTCCCTGAAGCCCTCCTGTGGCACTAGGACTGTGCATGGCCAATGGACTTTCACTGATAACTTGTAACAAAAATATCCTTTCTCTCACTGGGCTTGTACTCTTTGACTCCCAGTTATGGTCCTATAATCACACAGCTTAATTTAATTATAGTTTTTAAATAATATTTTAAAACTCTAATCAGATTTTCTTTCCCTTTTCCTTGCATCTCTTTATTAGAAGCATGCTAGTAGGAGTGATGTCTTTATATTTGCCAATTATATTCTTCAAAAGAAACACTGTATCCCACTAGAATTTCACCAGAAAATATAAGAGGATGTCTTAATTCATGCTTCCTCTCCTATTTATGTCCTTGGCATCAGAGCTCACATGACATACATCAAATTGTAAATAGAAATATATTGCCAGCTAACACTTCTAAGGCAGTCTTTTGACTTACTTGTGTTGATAATGAAATAATTTCTCAGAAATCCCATTTCTCATAACAAATAAACAGCACACTGATACTTGAGATATTCTATTTTTCCTTTCACTCGTTTTTTAGTTCATTTTCCTGAAATTATCCAAATCATTCATTCTTCAGCTTCTTTTTGCATTGACTGTGATGTGCAAGACTTCTACTTTACTTTCAGGATAATAGTATAAGTAAGAAAATATGAAGACATCTTGTCCTCCTTTCTACTTTGTACACAGTCAAGCCGAGCATGACGCAAAAAAAAAAAAAAAGAAAATGAGAAAACCCTTCTTGATTCAACCCTTCTACACACTTTAGTCCTTTTGGAATAAAAAGCTATGAGTACGTGAGTACATTCTAAAACATTATAACAACATCTCCAAATAACAAACATATAATTTGTATCCTGTCTGTCATAAAGTTGATGTTGATTAGTTACCTCCTGAAAAACTTAAAAAAAAATAAGGGAACAAACACAAATCAACAAAAAACACTATCTGAATCTTGTTTAATGCTCAAATTCTTTACTTTTCCTGGTTTCCTTCTCTTCCTACTGGTAAATTTTGTATTCCTTTCAGGCAAAATTTTGAATAGTACAGTAGACCACATACATATATACTATGCTTCATGTAACCAGAGTTAGAATAAACGGAAGTCAGTGAATTACTCTTCAGAGAAAATAAATTTCTTATTATTTGAATACAAACACAGTAAAAGTTATCACCAAGTATCAATCTCTTAAGAACTGTCTTTTAATTGAAATCAGTCAATGAATTTCTTTCATCATGAGTCATTACTAAAAGCATCTCATGTACTCATCAACACTACATGGAAATATAAACAGAACTTATTTATTCTGCCTTTCAGTAAATAAGGACTAGACTTTTTTTATTATTATTTCTTACAAAAACACTTCCCTTCCCTTCCCTTCCCTTCCCTTCCTTTCCCTTCCTTTCCCAAACCTTCCCAAACCTTCCCAAACCTTCCCTTCCCCTTCCCCTTCCGCTTCCCCTTCCCCTTCCCCTTCCCCTTCCCCTGCCCTGCCCTGCCCTGCCCTGCCCTGCCTTTCCCTTCCCTGCCCTTCCCTTCCCTGCCCTGCCCTGCCCTGCCCTTCCCTGCCCTGCCCTGCCCTGCCCTGTCCTGCCCTGCCCTGCCCTCTTCTCCCCTCTGCTCCCTGTCCTAACCTTCCTTCTCATAACCTCCTCTCTCCTAACCTTCCCTAAGCTTCCCTTCACTAACCTTCACCCAACCTTCCCAGACCTTCCCTTCCCAAACCTTCCTTTCCCTCCTCCCTTCATCTTTTAATTTTTTCATTCATTTCCAAATAGCTTTGCAAAAGAATATAGGGCTATTTTTTTTACTTAGACACATTATAATATGAATATAGGTTCAATATATTGTATCATTACTGCCTTAAATCATTCATCCTATTGATTTAAGTTAACTAAAGGTGAAGAAAAAGACCTGTTTTTATAGGTTGCTTTAACACAGCAGCCTTACAAGTGAACAAACTCAGAAAACTATGAGCCCAGAAGTGTATGAAATGTATAGTGCACACTCTGCTGAGGTCTCTCCATCAGAGCCCTTGGAATCTGGGGCTTGTTCTTACTGATTTCTGGACTGTATTCATTACTCCTGTGTAAGGAAGACTTCTCGGATAGCTATGCCTAACTGTTAAAGCAACTTTTAGACAAGGAAACAAAAAAAAAAAAAAAAAAAAAAAAAAAAAAAAAAAAAAAAAAAAAAAAAAAAAAAAAAAAAAACCAAACCTGGGGACATGCCTGGGAATAAATATGATTCCATTACTGACCTTAGAAATCTATGCTGTGGATGAGATGTAAACAGCAGTCTATCACTGTAATGCTAATTAAATCCCACAAAAATAAGTAGTGTAAGACTGTGTTGTACAGAAGATAAGTTTTCTGTAGGTTTTCAGAGCTACCCACACAGTGCTCTTTGCAGAAATTAAGAGAACAAATCACAAAGATGTAGTTATGGCCAAAGACATGATCATATAGCTGCAATATATACAAAAAGCAGAGTTTTTTTACACCATCTAGAAATCCTTTTGAAAAAAGTATATACAAGTCCACCAATTAACTGGGAAAGCAATTCATCTGGGATATTCCATTATACAGAAAAATAATTGCGTCTCTCTAATTTGTCTTGTGAAAGACAAGTAAATAAGTATATAAACCAGGAAGAATCCCAATCACTAATACAATTGGAAATAACATTTCATTATACTGGGTGTTACAGGACAATTTAGATCAAGAACTAAAATTTATAATAAATATACAAGGAGTATCTAATTGAATTTATGTAATTCCAAATGTAAATATTCATATTGCTATTTACTTTTGTTGGATCTTAGCCAACCCCCTACTCCCAACTATGGTGCTCTACTCATGTCTTCAGCTCAGATCACAGGAATTTTTTCACTAGTCATCTTTAATCAACTGAATAATCTGGAAATCAGAGTAATGTTGGGAGGAAAGTATATTCTGTACATAGAGTCATGGTGGTTTTCATATTGCATTGAGTTTGCTTGCTGAAGTTTTGGCAACAGGAATGGGCTGCAGGAGATGCTTCTGTGTGAAGACACCAGAAGCTGCCCCCAGGCTGGACAGAGCCAGCTCCAACTGGCTCCAAGACTGACCCAATCGTGGCCAAAGCTCAGCCCATCAGTGATGTTTGTGGTGACTCTGTCATAATTTAATAATTTAAGTATTTAAGAAAGCATAAAAAACCAATCGTGCAACAGCATTTGAGAAAATGGAGTGAGAGCATGTGAAAGAAATGACCCACTAGACACAGATCAGTGGAAGAGGAGCGAAAGGAGATGCTCTAGGCAACGCAGTAGAAATTTCATTGAAGCTCATGGAGATCCATGCCGAGCAGGCTGATATGCCCCGAAGAAAACTGCAGCCTGTGAAAAGCCCCCACAGGAAAAGGTGCCTGGCCAGAGCTGCTGCCATGCAGGTTCAGGTTTGCTGTCAGGATCAATGACCCCGTGGGGGACCCATGTTGGAACAGTCAGTTCCTGAAAGACTGCACCCCACGGAAGGAATCCAAGCTGGAACAGTTTTTGAAGAACTGTAGCCTATAGGGAAGATCCACATAGGAGAAATTCGTGAGAGAACTTTCTCCCTTGGGAGGGGCTCCAGGCTGGAGCAGTTAGAGAGAATGAGAAGGAAGAAGAGGCAGAGACGAAGGGCTGTGAACTGATTGGAACCCAATTACCCACCCCTCTGGGCCACTCAAGTGAGGAGTAGAGGATAGAGGATTAGGACTGAAATTAAACCTGGGAAGAAAGGAGGGACTGGGGGAAGGTGTTTTTAGTTCTGTTGTTATTTCTCACCATCCTCCTCTGTTACAATTAATTTGCAATAAATTAAATTAATTTCTTAAAGTCAGTTCAGTTTTGCCCATGACCCTGAGATCAGCTCAGTTGATTAGAGCATGGTGCTAGCAACACCAGGGTTGTAGATTTCATCCCTGTACAGGCCGTTCACTTAAGAGTTGAATTCAATGATTCTTGTGGGTCGCTTCGAACTCAGAATATTTTGTGATTATGTGTAATTATGAGTGATCTTCTTTCCTTACCTCAACCCATGATCTTTTACTTGTGTTTTCTCCCTCTGTCCTTTTGAAGAAGTGAGGTGATAGGGTGATTTGGTGGGCATCTGCTACCCAGTGAAGATCAACCCACCACACATACGCAACCAAATTTTCAGGTCCTCTTCTGTCTTTATGGCAGACTTGCATCCCTATGCTGAGTGCACTATGAGCTCTGGAAACATACAGATTTTAAAATGCACCTGGGATTCAAGTTCTGTATTTATAACTGTGTAACACACTGTAAAACTTTCATCCCATCTGTTCTCTCTTCCCTTTGTAGTGATATACTCATGTTGGTCAGGTACAAATGTGTTATGGTAGGTCCATCTTATTATATTTTTAAGTACTCTCCAACATTTGTTAAAGTTAAAAGGTATGTATTTTACCCAAAATTATCTCTAAAATAAGTGAGAAAGGGGAAAAGACAGGTGGTACAGCTTGTAGAAGAAAAGCTGAAAAATGACACATATATCTTTCAATTTAGTAGAAAACACAATGCCAAAATTCTTGCTTGAAATTTGTAGTGAAAAAAAAGAATAGTAGAATATGAGAGAGGGCAAAGACAGCTAGTGGAGTGCAATGCAATAAATCTTCATTTGCCGATCCAATAGAAGTACATGGGAGCAATTACACTTTGGCAGCTATTTTATTTTTCCCTAATGGAGTTTCAGACTTATATACTAAGATAACTTTCATCTGATTAAAACTTACACCACTTTTAATTTCCTTAAAAAGTACAATCACTTTAAAAGGGAGAGAGGGGGAGTGAAACAGACCTACAAGCAAGTGAAATAATATTGGGGGTGAAAAACGGGCAGTAATTTTGCCCAGATAATGTTGTCATACTTTGTAAAGCCTTTAATGCTGGAATTTATTTATTAATGTTGCATGGGTTATTACCCACCATCTGTCTTGTGTTAGCAGTGGGCTGTTTCAGATTATGGTAATGTGTTTCTGATTTGAGTCGTGTTGAAAGCCAGAACAAGGCATCTCATGTGCAGTCCTCTTTGAGGCCTGCTGTTTTCAATTCCTCTTCACAGAATGGGCTTTTATTTGATTTGTTATGGGGATTTTTTCTTCTGTTGCCAAAACAGCTGCAAGCCTGGAAGGGAATGAGACACAGGGCCACAGCAAATTTGTTAGTTCATAAAAGAAACAGAATGTTCCAGGAAAAAAAAAAGGGGAGCTGAAGGAAGAGCAAGAGAGAGAGATGAGGGGAAGAGAGGTTGTAGGAAGGGAGAGAAGAAAAGAGGGTATGTGAAGGGATAAAGAGCTTTAATAATCTTTTTACTTTTTTCTTATCAAGACCACATCAAATTGTTTTATTTTTAATTTAATGTCCCAGTTAACACAGAAAGTTTTTTTTTTTACTTTACCCTCTTTTTGAAAGACTTCAACTGCTTTTATGTTAGTGCAAAGCATGATTTAAAACATTTCCCCCAAGTGAACTTTCATCAAAAAGCTAAAAAAACCCACAAAGCCAAAATCCAGGTCTGCTCATGATTCTGATGAGGGATGCAGTGAATTTATGGTAGAGATGTGTAAAGACAAGAAATAAAAACCACACAGATTTCTTGCTGAGAATCCTAATATTTAGATCTCAGGGTCTATTGGTCAGGATGTTGAACTGTATTTCTGAAATCAAATAAGCAAGTAGACAAGTTCATTTCACTCCATAAAAGTTGATTTCTCTTCATAACACCCAGACTGTGAGTTTCTTAATCCAGCTACATTTGTGATATATTTTTAATCTAGGAAACATTTTCATAAAATAGCATGTGTTATATAAATAATTATATTTAAGCTAAGTCCTATGAAATATTTTACAGAAGTCTGTTGGTAAGGAAAATTTGAATATTCCACATGCTAAAATAAAGTTGTTTTATTTTACATACTAGAGCAATCTGCCATCTTATTTTCAGACCGTGACATATACTAGTCTCAGATGGTGTCATATAGAGAATAGCTCTTAAATTCTATGTAGAAAGTAGCTTTGTTTACTGACGGAGAAACATTAGAAAAATATTTCTCATTCTTTTCATCAGACTGGTGCTCTAAGCAATATTCTTTTTTCCCTCAGTCTTGACCGTTCACACATTTATTAAAAGTCAGTAAAGGTTTTAAAGTTTTTTTGTGCAAATAACAAGAAAAAAATAATGTGAAACCTTTGTATGGAAGGTAAATTATAGTTTGTTACATTCCATTACCTTTTCCTTTATTTTCTTTTTTTTGGCAATTCTCCTTCCCCTAACTTTCTTGGTTTTTACCCACCAAACACTAGAAAAAGATATGTTGCAGGACGTCTTAAAGCTGATTTGTGTTGCGTTTCTGTGTTTTTTCTTACTGCAATAAGTTAGATTAAAATAGTAGTATTTAAAATTCTTTTAGAATGTATGGTGACATGATAGGACTTCCTTTTTTTTTTTTTTTGGCAGAGTTCAGCAGTTAGGAACAACAGCTAAGCTCTTGCTAACAATCTTCGGTGGAGATCTCTGTTTCTGAAAGCAAACATAATGATGTCGAAGTGACTGACATTGAAACTTAAATTGTCTATGAATGAGCTAATCTATTTTATCAGGTCTTTCTTTTTTTGACAGTAGGAATGTAAATATATTCATTGAAGAAAAAATTGGGTGAATATTTTCTATATTGAAAATACAAGAAGCAAATGTGGCTCTTAAGGGAAATTTAAATCTGAAGAGGATATTTGCCTTTTAGAGGACTTTTTCTAACAGATAGGAACTTATTTAGAGTACTTTAAAAAAACCCCAACCACAAGTCTCTCTGCCCCCCCCAAACCAACAAAAACAACCCACAAAACTCCCAAACAAACAAATAAACAAAAACCCCAAACCAAACCGAAATCAAAAAAAACCTCCACCTTCTTTGTGCATGAGAAAAGAAGCCTCAAAAATGCACAGGCAATGGTGACAAAGCACATAGAAAGACATGAATTTAATAATCCAAAACTGAAATCTGTAAACAGCAATGTCATTTACAATCTGTCTCTACACTACAAACACTCTAAGTGCATTTGATCACAGCACATACATATTCTAGTTTATCCTTAGAGTGAGATAATCTAATTCACTTTCTTTGTACAATTCAAGTAAATATGAAAAAAGAAGCCAAATGTGCCCATGTAAAACTCAATGATTTCATATGTTCCCTCATAAGTCTTTACCATATATAATGAAAAGTTACTAAAGTATTTTTTTTGCGTTTATTCTTACTACGCAGGGGCTTCAGAAAAATTGATACGTGTGAGTTCTAGCAACAGACTACAGTTATTATCTGCTGGGAATTAAGGAAGATTAGAGGACAAATACTTTAAAACAAAGGACTGTTTTGTCCCAACATTGTTAAACATGGTCTTTCACCTGTTACTAATTTTCTTCATAGTATCAAAGATCTTTGCTTGTTTGAACACAAGGGGAAACCAACTATTTCAGGTTGTTTACACTGAGCAAACAAAGACAAAAACAGGGAAGGATGTATATGTTAATTAGGTAAGATGAAAACCTAGTGTTTTCTCTGGAGTCGTTTCTCCACTACCTGTCTCAAAACTCAGAGAAGCCCACAAATAATTTTATATTAATTTAGTAGACGAACTAGGTATATTCTTTCTGATTTTATTCTGGTACCATAGAGTCTTCTATTTTCATCATTGTGTTGTTTGTAAAGACCCTTAAGTATGCAATTACTTTCTGAATGTTTCCAATGGGTTTAAAAGTGAAGAACATGTGATGCTTTCTATCCTAACCAATGCTCCAGGTTCATTGGAGGTCCTCTGCAGCTCACAGGTCTAGGAACATAGTATCTGATCTGAAACCAAAAAGACATCTAATATGAAAATGCTGGTTCTAACAGTAGCCAAGAGTATCAGTTTGAGACAAGACCATATGAACAATAAGCGATGTCATGAATACTGCCACTGGTTTATTTTCTGACAACCTGAACTGCAAGTCTTTCTGAGATAATGGCTATATAGAGATCTTTGGATTAATAGCCATCATTTGGGATTTTTCTTCCATGTCTTACCTACTCACTGGTTGAACTCATTTGTACTTCTGACCTGAAGAAAATCTTGTGCTATTCAGTTCAGTGGTTCAGTTACATGTGCCATATTAATAGTTAAAAGCTTATGCCTGCTAATTTTCATAATTGTTTTTTTCCTTCTTATCTTATAAGTAATAATGTGCAAGCATTCCCTATTTACGTTCATGATACAATTCACATCATTTTTCTATGACAGTCTAATCAGCCATTCTTTCATTCTCAGTTCTAATAAAAAACTCCATGCACTGAAGATAATGTATGACAGAGTATGTATTAACAAAGGGCTGTGGATGAGACACCCACAATCCAGAGTTTGACTGGGTTGTATTCCTAGGACAATAAAACATAATCCAAAAGCTCTAGGGGAAAAAAAAATATATATATATATATATCAGAAAAGGTTCTCCTATAAACAGAAATTAAATCACATTTATATTTGAAAAATTTTAAACTGATGCAACATAATCTTTAAGTATTCAAATATGAAAAAAAAACAATAAATGTGGTAGGAGTCAACAAGAACTTTAGCTTATTATTTTTCAGTCATTCTAATGGACATTTTTCATTTCCAGTAAGTCATAAACCTGACTTTCTTTTGTTACTGCAAGTTTTTCAGAATCACATGGGTGAGTCCCTTTGTACTCGAGTAATGTGTAAATATTTATTTTTAGGTACAAATATGCATTTACTGGAATCAACTAAAAAAAACCAACAAAACACAAATAAACAAAATGAACAAACAAAACCAAACAAACACAAGCAAGCAAACAAACAAAAAAACCCAAAACCACGAAAACCCCAAGGATATATTTTAAACCTATCTAGCCAAGACTCATGACTATAGGAATGCTGCCACTTTTACTTCTAGTGATCTCCTAGTTATTGACGAAAAAAAAACCAAGGAGATATGTGATCCTAAAGATATATACGGTCTAAATGAGAAGAGTAAGAAGGCCTAAGTGTAGAAGGAACCTCCACAGGAAAAAGAAAAAGGGTAGCCTTCTGTAACTTCATAGCTTAAAACTCTTGTACTCCACAAGCCAAACAAATACCTCTTCAGCTGTCCAACATTAGCAATTTTGTTTGAAAATGGGATAACTACTCAGTAACTTTTCTTAGCTAAGTACAGATACTGTCATAAATACCTTTAATTTTATCCTTTATCTCTTCAATTATACCCCAATCCACTGATCAAAATACGATGTAGACTTCTAACTAAACTTTATCTTTGTAAGAAGAAAAGAAATGTCTCTTCTGAACTCATAGTGTCTTCTAAAGGCTTCACTTAGTCTAACGTATTGATCTGTAATCAAACCATAAGAGAAAAATATAAATGGGAAAATAAACATATTCTTATATCCACTGGGGAAAAAAAAAAAAAATAGAAAAAAAATAAGGTCTACAAAAATGTACAATGTAATTGATTAGAAATGTGCATATAAAGCACATTGGAATGCAGATACATGATGAGTGAATTACTATATTAGTAGGCTAATTAAAACACTTTAATTAAACAAAACTATAAATTTGAATACCTTTCAAGCCTTGGTGTATGAAATGAAACCAGAAGAGATAATTATATACAGTACACAGGCTTTACAGCTTATTTTGACAGACTGTAAAACTGGACTTGTTAAAACAATTACTTTATAGTCAAATCAGTAAGCTTTCATGGATCTACAGGCCACGATCTCCATAAAGTATTTTTTCTTGTGATGTGGTGTCATACAGTACTGTGAAAAATACTACTTAACTATGGAATGGGCATATACTGTCCCTCCTCTCCACCCCACCCGTATCCCCCAGCATGTGAAGAGCAGTTTTTCTATAAGAAAATAGCACTTCTGTTGTGCACATGTGATTCTTCCCTTCTCTATTTTAAGTTCCACACTGAGTTACACCACAGCTGAAGTCTCTGAAATCTGGGCTGCAAAGTTGTACTTTGAAAGACAAACAGAGTCTACCCTTTATTATTGTTGGAAAATGTAGAAATATAGAAAACTATAGTAGGAAAAATTCTCCTCTCATAGGTGTATACACAACCTGCAAGGACATCGAATGTTTTCTGGCATTGTATGTCTAATGGAAAAATATGGCCTATCATGTCAGCTACATTGCATTGAAATTCAGATTGGCTGCAACCTGAGGAACAGAGAGGAGAAACACCACAACACCTAAAAATTTGAAAGATCACCAAAGTTCATATTTTACACACACAATCTTTGAACTGGTCAAAAAGTTTTACTTACATATGATTATACCTAGGTTGTCTATGTGTTCTCCTTTGTGAAGGCAATCTCAATGCCTACTCTGTTAGTAGAATAGTCCCTACACCATTCCTCGAAAGAAGCTGTAGTACATACCCACCCCCTCATGGCTGACACTCCAACAAGAACAAAGGAAAGGCTTACTTTTTCCTGGTAGTTTCAAACATATGAAAATGTAATACTTTGAAGAGCAACTCTAATCAGATATCTTTGAGTGCTTTACTACTGTAAGCTTATAAACTTCACATGAATTAGGAAATTATTTTCAGAAATAGCCTCTAATTTTGGCTGCCTCAATCTCCAGTTGTCTGCAATGAACTTAATTATCAATTTGCAATTAACCATCAACTAGCAAATCACTGTCCAAAAGTGTAGTTACCCTGAAGGTATTATGTGATTTTTTTCCCCTCTACTTAATATACATTAAAAAAAAACCTAAAAACAAACAAACAAAACCCCCAAACCTTTCATGTACTTTGTTCTGAGTGATGCAGGAGAAACGAGAACAACTTTGGCCAAGACACGCCACAGCCTCATAAGTCTGTAGATTTTCAAAATCCCACTGATATGCAAAATCCTGCACATACCTGGGTTCTGGATTCAGGTGATCTATCTGAAAAATGTTCACAGTTTATAACAAATTTATAGAACACTTGGAGGAAAGTTTTAGTTTTGGCTCACTATGTTCTCCTACCATGGGCAATGGATCTTGATAAACCTAAATGTGGATGGTAATGCTCAACTCATTGCCCAAAGTAACATTTGGCACTGTTTCACTTAGAGATAGGGTTTCAAAGGCAGCTGGAGTCTTTTCTAGGTCAGGAGGTTTCTCATCTGTGAATGGGTATTATTGTTAGGTGGAAGTATCTCTATTTAAAAATAAGGATTCAGGTCTGTAAAAGGATGTAGGCTTTCTTGCAGGCCTCTAACAAGATGAAGTCCTTAACTGAAGTCCACACTGCACTCTTTGGGGCAGAAAAACTTAAATTTTGTCCTCACTGGTGCCTGAAATTATCATTACAGCCATGCCCACAAATGCCTCATAATGGACACCCATGAAGAGATGTAAATATTGCTTCAGGATCTATAGATCAAGAAACTGTTTACTTACCCCTTCAAATATCTACATATCTGTATTGCACAAGAAAAAGGGAGAGAAATACAAGTATGTCAGTGCTACTGTATCCCACGGTTCTAAGGAAGTATCCATATTTTTAAGCATGCCAGCAGAAAGACTGTTTCCAGGATTGAAATGCTTAAGTCCCAGTGCAATTGTACCCTTCTTTTTTAATCACTTATTTCCATGTCCTTAGTAAATATTTTCACCTGTGAGTTACAGTGTTTATGGTAGATGTAAATTCATCTGCTATAAAATGTAATATAAAATAAAAATTAAGGAAAATGTTTATATTTGTGAATTTCTCCTATGGACGAAAAAATTTATTCTGCGTACCTGAATCCTTTAAATATACATTTTTCCTCAGCGTTTCCATTGACTTGCTCATATCAAATTTACTTTTGCAAATGATTTTTTTTGAACATAATTTTCCCCTGAAGATGGGCTTAGCATGCCTAGAGCATGTTGTTTTTCCAATAATCTAAAGAGGTAGTCAGATAAAAGTTGTCAACTGTCCCTAAAAACTTTGCCTTTTATCCTCAAGTTAAAAAATATTCACGTTATAATCCATAGATGCCTGAGCATTCATAAACTGTTGTCCAAAAGGTGACTTTAGAAGAACAACATTTACAGACTACAGAACTTTGTGAAAATATATCTACACAGCGTGAGACAGATAAACTATCACTGTCTTAAAGTGTCAGAGCTACTGTTCTGTTTTCTCTATCTGCTATTTGTCTAAGTTTTACTTGGCTTCCTGCCAAGTCCCAGACCCAACACCAAAAAACCTCCAGTACAGTGCTAAGGAAAAAAACCAGGAAAGATCCAAACTAGCCAAACTTATATGAAAATAAATGTATTTACGTATATTACAGGTGAAATACTATTACAATTCCAAAAGGAGAAGGGAAAAGGGAAGGGTGAAGGGGAAAGGAACAAAAAACAAAATAAAATATACACGATCAATAACCCAAGATCTAAAAACTAAAGAATTAGCAAAAGGATATCTTACTACTCTCCTTGGGACAACAGAAAATCGTGCTGGAACAACTGCTGGCAACCTCTGCCTCCCCAGGTCGACAAGGGCTCAGCAGGCCTCACTTCCCAACACAGCAGAACCGACAGCAGGGAACCCTCACCTCCAGAGCCACTGGAAGGAAAGAGAGCGAAGGCCTCTTCTCCTTTCTTCTTTATACTCCTGGCTTACGTAAAAATCGTAGGGAATATCAGGTAATTTGGCCACTTCCTTGGTTACAAACTGGTCACCAAGGAAGGCCTAGACTAAAACTAACACAATGGGAAACCTAAACTTATAACTCCAAGTGTGAATTACATAGAACAGCTATGAATATTACATTTCCTTTGCACATCTTCTCAAAATCTATGAAAAGGAAAAAGAGTTGTTGTCTTGGGGTTATTGGGGTGGAGGAGTGGGGGGAATTTTGTTTTGGAGGGTTTTTTGGTTTCTTTGTTTTGTTTGGATATTGTTTTTCTTTTTTTTCTTTATTTTCTTTCTTTCAAAAAAAAAATCTATCCAAATCCCTAGTGTGTGATTTCTGCCATTAACTTCTTTCAGGACATTGGTCAGCTCTCTGAAAAAAATCTCCAATAGGAATCAAAAGAGATGAAAGCAGAACATTAAGTAGTCAGGGAACAAGTGTGTGCCATCTATCATGTTTATTAGGCCCAACCACGGGAAAGGACTGGTGATTTACTGACTAGTTTGGATACCTCCTCCCATTCAAAAACCTTTCATTAAGGCCAAACTGCTAATTAGTTGGACATCTAGCAGAGACCAACTACAGATAGACCAGCTGGGAAGCTCTGCCTGCCAAAATAACCAGAGAGACCTGCTTTTTTTGTTCAGCTGGCTTGGACAATAACGACTGGGTTTGGCAAAACAGATGAAAGGCTAAAAACATGCCACCAAGTTTAAAAGGTCAGTAGCCCACAGATTGATGTCTTGATCCTCAGGGTCAGAAATTATGTAACTTACAAAATTTGAAACTTTGAAGGGTCTAATAGCAAAACTCCTGACACAGAAAAAGATATTTAACCAGCAATGAGAATTACAGAGTTTTAAAATATATTTAACTCTCAAAATAAATGTATTCAACATCACTGCCATCGGTTTGATTCATGAATACCCTTATGAACTGCTGAGTAAATTGCATTTTTTAACTATCACTAAGTCCACATCATACTTGAGAATTTATGACTCCTTGCTTCCATAAGAATACTACTCTTTTTAGATTAATAATCTAAATTTAATATTTATTTCTGGGTTAAAAAAGTAAAACAAAGTAAAATATAAACCTACTACTTACTGCCATTAGCAATATGCTACTATATGATAGCTTTAAATTTCAAAGCAGCATGAGAAAATTTACATAAAGAAACAAAATATTTTCTTGTAGTTATAAAATTTCAGCCAATTAAAGTAACCTGAAATATCTCTTATGTAACTAAAAATAACCAAAACAACCAAAAAAACCCATATTTTCAGGAGATACAAAAAAACAAAGAAAGAAGGTTAATCTTTTAAAAGAATTTTAGGCCTGAGGGCCTAACAACATTATCCACATAGGCATGACTTCTATATTGTTTTAGTCATGTTTCCTTAAGAACCTCAATTGGAATGCAATAATTTCCTCACGAGTCCAGGGTGCTGATTATTTGAGTTGGTTTCAAAATCAGGGACTAAGCCTAGAAGTGATAATTGACTCCAGATGCAGACATGTAGGTATTTGATAAAAGATAAGTACGGTTTGAAAGCAGAATGATTAGAAAACCAGAGATTTTCTGCCATGGTTTTAAAAAAAAGTTTCCTTGGCTTCTAAGTGCATATGGAACTTAGAAGAGTGCTAAAGAAATAGTAATTCATTTTCTTATAATAGAAATGTAGTTTGATAAGGTAATTGAAACATTAACAAAAAACCTCATTTAATTTATAAGAAACTTACTGCATTTTCTGAGAAGAATTCTTTGAAGAATGAGTGGATAGTTCCGTATTTTTGTCTTTCAGCTTGTTTTACTCTTACAAAGGTTTTCTCCACATCTGAAACTCAGTAGCATCTACTAAGAAGTTTTCTTGCAATATGCACAGTTATTTACCAGGAGACATACTGAGATCATCAAACTCCATTCCTAAAGCTGAAACCAATGTAAGCAAGTTTTTGGCAATGGAAGATCAATTTAAGATTTGAATAAGACACTAAGAATATTATTTGCTAACTAATACATTTTCCAGAGGAATAATGAAACAATTTGTCCATGCAACTGGTCAGTTTTAGAAGAAAAAAAAGAAAGAAAGAAAAAAAAAAGCATAATTTCTTCCGGAGAAGTGTGCTGGTTTAAAGGTAAACCAGTAGGGGAAATGAACTCAACTCAAAAGAGAGATTATAAGTCAGAATAACAATTTAATAAAATAATACAATAAGTACGATTATACAGACAAACAATTGGTTTTAACCCACAAAACCCAAATATATAACCCAGCGCCTTGGGGCATAAACAGAGTGGTGTTCTTTGGGCCCCCTGAGTCCAAAGGAAAAAAGTGAGGGGAAAACCTGTTGGTGAGAGTGCTGTTGCAGTCTGGTCAAAGGTGGTGATTGCAGTCCAATTGAGGGTGGTGGTCTCAGTCTGGTTGAGAGCGGTGAGCTGCAGTCTTCCTCTGGATCCCACGAGTGGTAAAAAGGTTCCAAAACTCCAAGTTTATATGTTCTCCAGTTCAGGCAGGAATGCTCAGTCCTTCCCTCAGAGCGGGGAATTCCATAAAAGAGTACGAGGACAGGAACATCTTCCTATCTCGCAGGCCTCTACTGCTAACAATTTCTGGGAAATGGCATGGAAGGCTATAGAATACACAGTTTTGGGTTACACCCATACCATGATGAACTGGTCTCAGCTGTCCTAACTAGGATAAGAAGGGAAAGGATAAGTGGTTATTAAAGAAAAGCTAGAAACCTGCACATAGATCAGTAGGGTTGTTTACACAGGTTCCACAACCTCTTCTGAGATTATTTGATTGCTTTATTTGACCCAAAATTTGCTCATCTGTCTAAAAAACAGAATTCCTACTAACCATTTTCTTGTGCTTTAATGCTTTTTTTTCAAGTCTTTCTTTTAAATTGAGTGAGAATCAAACTTCATGCACACAATTCCGTAACAACATTCCCTGTAATGAGAGACATCTTTTAACGGAAAGTACTGCCTTACTAAATTAAAAACATACGAAGTATAAACCCTTCATTTATTCATTTCACTATGCAATGATGCATACTAAAATGAAATACACACACACAAAAGAAGTTATATCCCCACCAGCATAAAGACATATCTCTGAAAAAAGTGAAATACTGAAAAATCTGTTCCCAGTTAAGAAGTGAAACAAGGAATAATATCCATCCAATATTAATCTGAATCTCTGACAACAATTATTTTAATCTCACTTGCATTTATATTCCATGATAAGTTTCATGAAATCACAGAATCAATACAGGAATAAAGAAGCTGAATATTTTGGGGTTTGATATGGCAAAATTTTAGAAGTTTTTCAGTTTGTATTTATGAAATTCTAAGTGGAAAGTATCCCTTCATGTTTCAGCTCTGGTACAGGAGTGTGCATGGTAGGAGTAAGAAAGGAAGACTATTTCCATACCTCACCTTGGAAATTTGACTAAATTTTCTTTTAAAATGTTGGACTTCTATCCCATACTACAAAAACTGTGAACAACAGCTTAAAGAGACCCAAAATGCCTAAAGCAATACTACGTGTTTTGGCTATTAAACATTTTTAATTTACTTTCTAATGATATTACAAGCAAGGATAGTGTTTCAAAATTACTGTTTGAAAATATATTTTAGTCTAAATCAATGGAAAAGGAAACTTAGGTGATAGATTACAAAGATCTTTTAAAATTACATTTTCAGCAATGCTTAAGATTGTAGTTCAAAAGCAAGAAAAGCTCACAAGCTCTTTTTCTTATTTTTTATTTTTACAGACATCTTGAAACATAAGAAACAGACCACACAAAATATATCAGAGCTAGAAAAAAGTGTGCTACATTTCACTAAGCATAAACTGTCTAAATTGCATGGTAAGAATAAAGTTTTATTGTCAAAGGGAAAGTTCAAAAGGAAAGTGCATAATCCCAAATTATATAAAGAATGTTTATATTCGCAGTAGAAGATCACAGTAACAATAATTAATCTAAAAAATATTGCAGACTAGTTTATTCCATACAGTGTTCTTCAAAAACATTGTATGTCAGACTTATTCTACAGTTCACAAAAGCCATCTGTCAACACTTCTGTGATGGTGTTTTTGCTTTTACTCTGTTCAGGGACTACAGAAAAATGAAATCTCTTGCATGCTACTGACTGAATACCATGTATTCTGTGACTTTTGTACCAGTTGCTGAGTTCCATAATTTACCTTTTAGTTCATTTTGTTCTGCTCAGTTTCTACCAACAATGCTATTATATGTCCTGTCAATCATACAAAGAAATAGTCTGTGACTGTCCTGACTACTTGTTCCTTGACATTTAGGTAAAAATCTGACCTTTATTCTGATATAACAGCAAAAGAAATCATCATTTCTTATTGCTCCTAAATCTTTCTGCCTTACGGTATTTTCACAAGGAAAATAACATTATTTCAAGAACAAAAGGGATACTAAACAATTTTTTACATCAGTATTCAAAGGCAAACCATCTTCCCACACCTCTCAAGTAGATGTACTGCAAGATGGGTACTGGGAGAGCAAAGTCCCTCCCACTGTAAATCAAGATAAGGTTCATGACCACCTGAGGAACCTGAATGTATGTAAGCCCATGGGGCGTGGTGGAATGCATCTCAGAGTCCTGAAGGGATTGACTGGTGTAGTTGCCAAACCACAAAGTTAGGTGAAGTCCCAGGGGACTGGAAAAAAGGAAACCTTGTACCCATCCTTAAAAAGGGTAGAAAGGAGGACACTGGGAACTGCTGATCTATCAGCCTTCACTCTGTGCCTGACAAGATCATGGAATAGACCCTCCTAGAATCATAGAATCATAGAATCAATTGGGTTGGAAGGGACCTTCGAGATCATCAAGTCCACCCTTGATCCACTACACCTTGGTTACTAGACCATGGCACTAAGTGACACATCCAGTCTCATCTTAAAAACCTCCATGGGCGGAGAATCCACCACTTCCCTGGGCAGCCCATTCCAGTGCCTGATTACCCTCTCTGGAAAAAATCTCTTCCTAATATTCAATGTAAACCTCCCCTGGCACAGCTTAAGACCATGCCTTCTTGTCCTACTGCTGGTTGCCTGGGAGAAGAGACCGATGCCCACCTGGCTACAGCCTCCTTTCAGGGAGTTGTAGAGAGTGATGAGGTCTTCCCTGAGCCTCCTCTTCTCCAGACTAAACAACCCCAGCTCCCTCAGCCTCTCCCCAGAGGACTTATGCTCCAGTCCCTTCACCAGCCTTGTTGCTCTTCTCTGGACCTGCTCTAGCACCTCAATATCCTTCCTGAACTGAGGGACCCAGAACTGGACACAGCACTCCAAGTGTGGCCTCACCAGCGTTGAGTACAGGGGACTAATCACTTCCCTGGTCCTGCTGGCCTCACTGTTCCTGATACAGCCCAGGATGCCATTGGCCCTCTCAGCCACCTGGGCACACTGCTGGCTCATGTTCAGCTTCCTGTCCATCCACACTCCCAGGTCCCTTTCTGCCTGGCTGCTCTCCAGCCACTCTGTGCCCAGCCTGTAGCGCTGCAGGGGGTTGTTGTGGCCAAAGTGCAGGACCCGGCACTTGGCCTTGTTGAACCTCATCCTGTTGGAATCAGCCCAACTCTCCATCCTGTCCAGGTCCCTCTGCAGAGCCCTCCTGCCTTCCAGCAGATCAACACTCCCCCCCAACTTGATGTCTTCTGCAAATTTGCTGATGGTGGACTCAATCCCCTCATCTATATCATCAATAAAGATATTAAACAGAACTGGGCCCAACACTGACCCCTAGGGGACACCACTAGTGACCGGCCACCAACTGGATGCAGCACCGTTCACCACCACTCTCTGGGCCTGGCTCTCCAGCCAGTTCCCAACTCAGCACTGAGTGCCCCTGTCCAAGCCATGGGCTACCAGCTTTTTCAGGAGTATGCTGTGGGAGACGGTGTCAAAGGCTTTGCTGAAGTCCAGGTAGACACATCCACAACCTTCCCCTCATCCAGCAGGCAGGTCACCTGATCATAAAAGGAGATCAGGTTGGTCAGACAGGACCTGCCCTTCCTAAACCTGTGCTGACTGGGTCTGATCCCTTGTCCATCCTGTAGGTGCTGTGTGATTGCACTGAGGATGATCTGCTCCATATCCTTGTCAGGCTCTGAGGTCAGGCTGACAGGCCTGTAGTTTCCTGGATCCTCCTTGCAGACCTTTCTGTGAATTGGCATGGCATTCGCCAACTTCCAATCATCTGGGACCACCCCAGTGAGCCAGGACTGTTGGTAGATGATGGAGAGTGGCTTGGCAAGCTCTTCTGCCAGCTCCCTCATCACCCTAGGGTGGATCCCATCTGGTCCCATAGACTTGTGAGGGTCCAAGTGGTTCAGAAGGTCACAAACTGTTTCCTCCTGTATTACAGGGGGGCTATTTAGCTTCTTAGCTCTGTCTACAAGCTCCAGAAGCCAGTTGTCCTCAGGAAAACCTGTCTTACTGTTGAAAACCAAGGTAAAGAAGGTGTTAAATATCTCAACCTTTTCCTCATCTTTGATAACTATGTTCCCTCCCACATCCAATAAAGAATGAAGGTTTTCCCTGTCACTCCTTTTGCTATTGATGTATCTGTAGAAAGATTTTGTTATCCTTAACAGACATGGTAAGATTGAGTTCAAATTGTGCCTTCATCTCTCTAATTCTCTTTCTACAAGACCTAATTACATTCCTAAACTCTTCCTGAGTAGCCAGCCCTTTTTTCCATAATCAGTAGGCTCTCTTTTTTACCATAATATCCTTCAAAATCTCCCTGTTTAACCAGACTGGTCATCTTCCCTGCCAGCTTGCCTTTCGGCACACTGGGACAGCCTGCTCCTGTGCATTCAAGACTTGCTTCTTGAAGCATACCCATCCCTCCTGGACCCTTTTGTTTTCAAGGGTTGTTTCCCAGGGTACACTCTGAACTAGTCTTCTGAATAGGCTGAAATCTGTCCTCTGGAAGTCCAGCATAAAGGTTTTATTGATGGCCCTTCTTGCATCCCTGAGTATTGAAAACTCTATTATTTCATGGTCACTGTGCCCCAGACAGCCTCCGACCACCACATCTCCCACCAGCTCCTCTCTGTTTGTGAACAGACACTAAGGCACATGGAGGACAGGGAGGTGACTCAAGACAACCAGCGAGGCTTCACCAAGGGCAAGTCCTGTCTGACCAACTCATTGACCTTCTATTGCAGAGCGATTACATCAGTGGACTAGGGAAGGGTTGCAGATGTCATTTACCTGGATGTCTGGACACAGGACCATTTACCTGGACCTTTGACACAGTCTCCCACAATGTCCTTCTGTCTAAATTGAAAAGAGATGGATTTGATGGGTTAAATTGTTCAGTGAATAAGTAATTGTTTGGACAGTCACATCCAGAGGGTAGAGGTCAATGACTCAGTATCCCAATGGACACTGGTAACAAAGCTTCCATATTGGGACGAGTACTGTTTAATTACTTCATCATTGACATAGACAAAAGGATTGAGTGCACCCTCAGCAGACTTGCAATGGCACCAAGCTGAGTGATGTGGTTAACACACTGGAAAGATGGGATGCTGTTCAGAGGGACCTGGACAAGCTTAAGAAGTAGGCCCCTGGGAAATCCATGAGGTTCAATAAGACCAAGTGCGTGGTGCTGAACCTGAGTCTGAGCAACCCACTGTATCAACACAGACTGAGGGATGAACAGATTGAGAGCAGCTCTTCCAAGAAGGATTTGGGGATGCTGGTGGGTGAGAGGCTGGACATGAGCTGGCAATGTGTATTTGCAGCCCAGAAAGCCAATCGTATTCTGGGCTGCATCAAAAGCACCATGGTCAGCAGGTCAGAGAGCGATTCTGCTCCTCTACTCCACTTTTTAGTGATCCCACCTGGAGTGCTGCATACAGCGCCCAACACAAAAAGGATATCATTCTGTTGGAGAAAGTCCAGAGGAGGGTCACGAGGGTGATTAGAGGCTGGAGCACCTCTCCTACGAGGATGAGAGAATTGGTACTGGTCAACCAAGAGAAGACAGGAGTCCAGGAGGACTTTCTAGCTGCCTTCTACTACCTAAAGGGGGCCTACATGAGAGCTGGAGACAGACTTTTTACGAGGGCATGATAGGACAAGGGGTAACGGCTTTATGCTGAAAGAGGATGAATTCAAATATAACAAAGTATTTTACAATGAAGGTGGTAAGACAATGGCACAGGTTGACCAGAGAGGTGATGGATGACCCGTAGCAGGAAACATTCAAGGTCAGGTTGGATGGGGTTCTGAGAAACCTGATCTAGTTGAAAATGTCCCTGATCACTGCAGATGACCTTTAAAAGGTCCTTCCAACTCAAAATATTCTATGATTCTATGAAATTTAGCCTTTTTTTTCTCTATAAGCCACCTCTATAAGCCTTTAAACATGACTCATCAAATTTCATATAAATTTAATTCAGAATATTCCACAAAACAAATAAATAAATATTTGTAGAAGGAGAAACTACAGATGTGCAAAGGAGAACAGTGATTTGGGAAAGATTTGCAAGAAATAGGAAATCAGATAAGCAGAACCAACAGCCAGTGGATGTATCTACTTTAGACTTTTATTTGGATCAGGAGTGTGATGTTGTAGCAAATATTCCAATTGTCTCCATTTATATTTTGGTTCATATCAGAGAGCATATGAACAGAATTTTGGATGAAATAAGACCAGGGAATGCATTCCAACGGCCTGAAGTAAAAAGCCTGCTGCACTACAAACATCAAGCTCTTAATATGAATGATTTCACTCTGCATTTCCAGGTTCACACTGATTCCATCAGGTACTGAAAATCCTTGGACCAAGAGCAGTGAAACAAGATGTTTTCCACAGTTCTTTCTTTTTTATAAAAGTTCTTTTCCAATGAAAATTAAAAGCTTTGAACACTGTTTTTTCTTATAATTTCTGGAAGCACTGAGTGTGCACAGTAAGCATAGAATTTGTAATGCCTTCACAATAAAAGTTATATACATAGCATTCATCAAACCTACTGAAAACTTGACATACATCAGATGTACTGCACACATGCGTGTTTCTTTTTAGGAACTCCTTACAAATAGGTATAACAAAGGATCTAATGAATAGAAATTCAGAAAAGTCACGGTAAAAGAACAAAGGAAATTTAAATTTAAATGTAACATACTTTTTAAAAAGTTTAGGATTTCTGAACTTTAGGGATAAGAGTAAAAAAGAATGAAAAATTAACTTAGAAGTGCTGACTTTCTTGAAAGAAATATACTCCTCTATTTTTTATATGCATAGTGGCACAAATTGGAAATTTACAGATTATTTGGAAGAAAAAAAGATGGCAAGTAAGCAAATGATTCATGAAAGAAGGACAAATTAAAAAATCCTTTAATCAATAAAGTGTATTGCAGTTGATAATGTTGAGCCACAACGTTCAAAAGAGAGCAATCTTGAAACATTTATTAGAATTACTGTCCCTTTTTAATGCTTTTTTACTATTCTGTTTATCATTTTCTTTACCTTCTACTGCAATGTGCAAACCACTGCTATTGTGACTGGCTATTAATATATCAAGATTTAAAATATTTGGGGGACATCATCCCATCTACTGAAAAAACAGGTACACCTATAGAACCAATTCAATGTGCTTTTTTTCAGATTTTGAAAAAGCTGAGTTCATTATCCACACAAATTTTGGCAGTGTTTCAATTCTTATATATCCCTTATGCACATCTTAGACTCACTAGTATGGTTGGGCTTGCCGCTGTGTTTGTAGATGTCTTAATGTGCATACTATTTGATAAAAATTAATTTCAGAGATTCAAATTGAGTTGAGGACTCAATTTTAGGGTCAGTGTTCTTTAATGATTTTACAAATTGTATGAATGAAATGATGAAATACAAGTTAGATAAGGTTGCCAATAATACTAAGCTGAGAGGAGCTGTGGACTCCCTTCAGGGTACAGAGGCCTTATAGAGAGATCTGGATAAGCTAGAGGGATGGGCAATCATGAACCATATGCAATTTAACAAGTACAGGATTCTCCATCTGAAATAGGGTAATCCTGGTTATACATACAGACTGGAGAACAAAAGGCTGGGGTCAGGAGGGCCAACCGTGTTCTGGGAGCATCAGGCAAAGCATCACCAGTCAGTCAGGGAGGTGATTGTCCTGCTCTGTTCTGCACTGTTGCAGCCTCACCTTGACTTCTGTGTGTGGTTCTGAATGTAGTTGTCTCAAGCCCTTGAGAGAAAGAATTTCCACTAGCATCTGAGGTTACTTGGCTTGTTCAACTTGGAGAAGCAAAGTCTGAAAAGCCTGCCAGAGTTCAAGGAGGATCTGAGCAATGCTATACAGTTTAGTTTTAGGTTGCTGTCTTTAGACAGAAGCAGAGAGTTGGATCCTTATTGGTCTTTACACAATGAAGATCAAAACTTCAGAGAAGTATCCATAACCTAATAGTTAAACTAACAAACAGGAAATTAATTTGTTTCTTTCCTTCTAAAATCAGAACAGTTCGACCCACTTGCTTTCAAAGTCACCCCATCGGTGAATATTGCAAAGGACAGTCAAATGCATCTGAGTGAATGCCAAATTTCCATGTCCAAAGGTAATGTTTCTCTTTTCTTTTTGAGATGAAATTAAGGAATGGTAAATGAAAAAAATTAATCCTAGTATTTTGTCTGAAGAGAGCAGGCAGAAATTAATAAGTACGGCAAAACCCCTATATTATTTTTATAGCAGCAAGTTGGATGCACTTTTAAAAATAGAATTTTCAGTACTATTACATATATAGATTGATTTAAACCTTTGATTTCAATTGCAGTCATCCAAAAATGGTTTGAATTTAAGTTCTTGTCTGTATTCTGATTTCGCACAGATTTCTAACAACTGTTCACATAAAAGAATTTAGCCTTCCAAAATACCTTTACTTAGAAAGATTTTCAAAATTGGAAGTTTTTTTTTCTGAAAGAAAACAAAACTATTACATTTTATCAGGAAAATAAAACAACAATTTTGTTACAATTATGAACCATTAGAGTATGCAGCCTTAGTTCCTTGTTCAGAAGCCGCTCAGATAGTTTCAGAGGTATTTTGATAATCATTGGTAATTCTTTTTTCTACTCCCACTTTTATGTTAGGAGTGTTGTACAGTATTCAAAAAAAAAGTTCACCTGTATGGGATGGGGACTAGGGGAAATACTCAAAAGAGAATTCTATCTATTACTTTCTCCTTTGAGGTCTAAACTATCTGTTGTCATTCAGAAGTAAACAAAATGACTGATCATGAGTCCTTGGCCTGGACATCAGATATATGCTTAACTGAGATGCGGGTTGTGCATACCATTTAGTATACTAGCCCATTTAGGTTAGTGTATCCCACAGTTCACCTTTCAGCATACTGGAAGTGTTATGTCCATTGAGATGCTCACTGAAACATCATATTTCGAAAAGTACCCTCTTTCCTGTTAGTGACCTCAGGAAATCTTCATAGAGAGCCCTAGCGGTACTTACCAATCAATTGCAACTGTATAATTTTTTTATTAAAGTGACAAATATGTCAGTTACTGAGCTCTTCTCTTACAGTCATCTCTCGACCAAAATGCCCAACAGAGGCAAGCTACATCACCCAAGTTCCAAGGACCTACTTGTAGATTATTGTCAAACAGTTGTCCTTCAATCTGAGCCTCTGTTGCATCTGTCAAGAAAGCTGGAAAGTAAGCAGTGGGCATACATCCTTAAGAATAAAAGATTTCTTAGTTCACTCAGTCTTGCAGTCATTAGCGAGAAGTGACTTCAGGTGTGTACCATTGTTGGCTGTCCCTATGACTGACCCATGAGTGAATAATTATCCTATATCTATATCCTATTAACCTGAAGCCCTCAGTCCATCATCTTTCTCTGATATGCATCTCAAGTGAGCTCTGTCAGATTTTCCAAGATGTGGATATCTGATAACTGTATGCACAATAAAGAATTGTGATACACTACCTACTCATCTCTCTCTCAGAACACACATTTTGCACATTTCTGTTACTCCTTCTGTTCACCATATTTAGGAATAAAAGTTTGAGAATTATAATAGAGAGGCCTTGAAAGTCAAACATTTATCTCTGTCACATGGAAAAACTTACCTTCCAGGGCATTCCTTGACAATGAAATCCAGATCTCAGTGTTCTCTAGCAAAAACACAGTGTGGCTCAGAAAGAGTAGAGGTCAGGGGAGGACAACATTTGGCAGCACTGAGCTTGTTCAAATTACTAGAAGTGTTTCTCTACTAAGGAAATGGTCAAAACTTCAGCAATTGAAATTTTTTAGAAGTACAATTAAGTTCTATATTAGCAGTGATTTGTACAAATAACGTAAAAAGTCGAAATAAGTCCATTTAGAAATAAAATATTTGGAAAGCCTTTTTCTTTCCACATTCCCCCAGAACTTCAAATCATAGTAATGTTACTCTCAGAAACCTGATGATTCTGCAATGACCCAGAAGAGACCACTATGTCACAGAAAATTTAACAATCAGCTATTTCTAGGTAAACAGTAATGCTTACGTAGATTCTATATGTTAAAAACTCAATATTGTATTCCAGTGTTATGAAAAGAATAACTATGGACTTTAAGCTTTTTTATTCATTATCTTAGGGAAAAGTCTCCTGTAGGCCAGGACATCAGACAGCTGATAACAGAAAGATCACTGGAGTAAAAAAAAAGTATGGATCTGTGATAGGTAGTGACTACAGCATAAAGAGGAATGCAGCAGAGGATTCCCCAGCTTCATTCTTATCCCATCTTCCTTCATGTGTGGTATTCTGTTGTACAAAATGTCTTGCATTGAGCATAGTTGTAATCTTGAAAGCATCCATTCATAACGCATACGAGACCAAAGGGCATGTTATTCTGTTATCAATGGATTCTTTGTAGTCCATCTGGATGCAAAAGTGTTGGGGAAAGATAATTCAACAGGAATAAACTCTTTAACAAAAAAAGTCTCAGTTTCACTGGGAATTCTACCTAATCCTTCCATCTCAGACTACTAAGTAGCACAAGGTCTGTCCATGGTTGAGGTTGAAGCCAAGGAGTGTAACTGAAAAACCTTAGTTAGGACAAATAAATCAATTCTTTGATAGTAAAGGATTCTTCTCTCTGGTCACAATATAAGAAAGCAGTCTTCTCTCGTATCTCATGCATTTAACAAATAACCATAGAGCACACATGCTCACACATGCAACTTTCTGCAAGACAACACTCTAGAAAGTCAACCCTCTGAAACAAAAGTTAGAATTTAGCCCTCTTATTATCAGGTTTTGCAGAGAAAGGGGAATCTTATCCCTTCTTGACTGATCATTTAAGCTGGCAACACTACCCTAATACTAAAAATCAGTACTTCTTTCAACCCTCCCCCACAAATACTCTGCTTCTCTTCTATCCCTGTGTTAGTTTCTTTGAGTCACTTCATCCTTTTTTGCCTTCTAGCACACTCATTTTTTCTCTCCCATCTTTTTCACTTGTCACAACTTTTTTTCATATATCATTAACATTATTATTCCCTGTTCAGTGTAATCAGACTGCAAAGCTGACTATAATGTAAACTGCAGATATTCAGCCTACATCTTCTGTTGAAGTAGCCCAGTAAAACCTATCTTTACCTGTCTTTTCAAGTCAGAAACAGTCAAGATTTCAGGTTATTTCTTCTTGCTGTTCTAGACATAGGTCATCACATCTCTGACAACTTCAAAGAACCACCCATTTAGAAGAAAAAACAAAAGGTAAAGCCAGAGTATTTTATTAGTATACTACTTGTGATCTCTACTTCCCCCTCATCTTTTTTTTTCCTCCAAACAGATCTAATATTAATGGGAAAATAAACTTTCCAGTTCCCACTAGGAACTGCAGAAAACCTCTCCTAATTATAGGACCATATTTTCATACAGATTTGTTAAATTGAGATACAAGGAATATAAATATTCTTTACCTATTCAGATATTAAATGCAGTTAGATGCTGTTTAAAAAAAATAACAACATTTTTCTGTCTATGTTATTCTGTAAGTAGGCAAATAAATCTTTGCACAATGAAAACTTGTGTGAGACCATTCTTGAGCAGTTCATCAATTCTGAAATGTGACATTATATCTGGTTGTACATTAATTTCATTTTACTTGTAGGACCAACTTATTTCTTTTTTCTGAGGCTAAGATCAGTTGTAAATTTCTTTCATGTGTGCCTTTCTTAACTTTATATAAAAAAGCATGACATCTTTACCAGTTAGGTAATTGGTCTCTTCTCCCAGTAAACTAGAAAACGGACAAGAGGACACAGTCTTAAGCTGCACCAGGGGAGGTTTAGGTTAGGCAATGGGAAAAAGTTCTTCACAGACAGAGTGGAGTCACTCTCTCCCTAGAGGTGCTTAAGAAAAGACTGGACATGACACTCAGTGCCAGGGTCTAGTTGACAAGGTGGTGTTTGGTCATAGATTGGACTTGATGATCTCAGAGGTCTTTTCCAACCTAATTTTGATTCTGTGATTCTATAGAGCTGATGACTTTTAGAATCTGTACCTGCAAGTTTCTGGTAAGCTTCCTGTTTGTTTATATGTTGTTACCAAGACTGGCAATGCTTTCTCATTTGCACTTTCACACTTAATTAACTTAAACAAAGTAACAGTTATGTTCTTTTATTAACTGTGAGTCTCTTTTGAAAGCAATTTACTTGGATTGCAGATGTTTCACATCATTCTTTCTCCCATTTTATCCCCCATGCTTTCCCCTCCTTCCCAAGTTTCAGATATCTCGACATTATTGAATTTTGAGTGTTCTGCAGTTGCTCGTTTTGCTAGCAATCCAATCAGTCTTCATGGTCTGTTTCTGATTTCTTGCAATATTTGATGACTGTTCCCACCTCTGCAAAAATTAAGTAAAGTGAAGAATTAAATGGGCTACAAGAAAGAACAGTATTTCAGTTAAGCAAATATTTAAATAATTTAAAACTTGAAAAAACAAAGGAAAATGAGAGAGGTGTGTAAAGGAGATGAAAGAAATAGGTGTGGCTCAGAAGCAGTGAGAAAACTATGGTTAAAAAAGTAAAAGACTGAGAGATGGAAATAAGGTGTTTGCTGTAAGCTTTGTCAACAGCCCTACAAAAGTTAGCTACAAGTAATGTCCAACCTAAAACTTATTGGAATCATTAAAAAAGAATCAAAATTTATACTCCAATAAACTGAACTTTGAATACCACCCATACTACTGCCCTACTGTAAGCACATCCCTCTGGACCTTTTCCAAAAATATGCTATGCCTTCCAGGATGTCAGTTTCCTAACTTTACTGACTCTTCACAGTCTTCTTCCAGAAGGTTAAACTCAGTAATTGCTTGTTTTTTTGCAGCCGTAACTAGTATAGTCTTTGACTACATTTAGCACCAGCTCTTCGTTAGCTGTCAAGGAGGTAAAGTAGGACACTGGTTTTGGCCCTATTTGTCATCTCTACAATCACCTAAAGCCAACAGCATGTAACTGGTGATATAATAAAAAAAAACCAAGAAGCCAACCCACTGTTTAATATTACGTATTTTATTTTTGTTATATCAGACTTTCATAAAATGATCATTTGATGATGTTTTTGTAAAGAATGTCTCTATACTTCTGCCCTGTATTGGGTTTGCATGGCCAGGTTATGGTCGCAGGGTGTCAGGGAGCTTATAGGGATGGCTTCCGTGAGAAGTTGCCAGAAGCTGCTCCCCTGTCTGACAGAACCATTTCCAGATGGCTTCAAGATGGACACATCACTTTCCAAGGCTGAGCCAATGAGAAATTGTAGTAGCACCTCTGTGATAACATTTTTAAGAAGGAAAAAATGTTATTGCAGAGTTGTATTTGCAGCCAGAGAAAAGTGGAGTGAGAACATGTGAACATGTGAACAACAATGCAGACACCAAGGTCAGTGGAGAAGGAGGGGGAGGAGGTGTTCCAGGTGCCGGAGCTGAGGTTCCCCAACAGCCCATGGTGAAGCAGCTGTGCCCCTGCAGCCCATGAAGATTTGAAGAACAGGGATGCATAGATCCACCTGCAGCCCATGGAGGAGACCCACACTGGAGCAGGTGGATGCCTGAAGGAGGCTGTGGCCCTGTGGGAAGCTCATGCTGGAGCAGGGACACATGGATCCATGGAGAGAGGAGCACACACTAGAGAAGGTTTCCTGGTAAGACTTGTGACCCCACAGGAGACACATGCTGGAGCAGGCTGTTCTTGCAGGACTGCAACCCATGGAAAAGGGCCCACACTAGAGCAGCTCATGAAGAACTATAGCTTGTGGGAAGGACTAACACCGGAGAAGTTTGTGGAGGACTGTCTCCCATAGGAGACCCCACCCTAGAGCAGGGGAATGACTCCTCTTCCTGAGAAGGAGGCAGCAGAAGAAACAACATGTGATGAATTGACCGTAATCCCCATTTCCCATCTCCCTGTGCTGCTGGAGGGGAAGAGGCAGAGTGGAGGAAGCAGGGAGGGATGAGAGTAAGGTGCTTTTAAGATTTGTTTTATTTCTGATTATCCTACTCTGATTTTGATTGGTAATAAATCAAATCAATTTCCCCAAGACAAGTCTCTTCTGCCTGGGATGGTAATCCGTGAGAGATCTCTCCCTGTCCTTACCTCAGCTCATGAGTCTTTCATTATATTTTTCTCTCTCTTGTCTATTTGTGGAAAGCAGTGATGGAATGGTTTTGGTGGGTACCTGGCATCAAGCCAGGGTCAACCCAACACATGCCTACTCAAGATATCAGGGCAACGGAATTGTGTAATTTCATATTTTGCAAAAGTCTGCCCTCTTTCCAGCTGAAGGCTGTAAATCTTAATATTAAAGTGTATATTGTAAGTGATGACTGATATCTTATCTTGGCCTAAAGAGGAAAATCAAGCTTAAATGATTCCAAGATTAAAAAGCCATCAAAAAAACCTACTCCCATTGAGACTAAGAAAAGTACACGAAAGTCTGGACCATTCACATAATACATTCTGCTTCTAAAACAGCAGAGGAGATGTCATGTGTTAGTGCAAGAGAAACAGTGTGGCCAGCAGGAATAAGGCAGTGATTGTCCACCTGTGCTTTATTGCTTTATTTTCATGTAACCATGTCTCTACTAACGGACTTGCTTAAAACTGAGGTGAGAGAAGATAAAGCATAGGAAGCTGAAGCAGAGTACTTGAGACAAGTTTCTTGACCAGATGAAGAGTATGGGATTATGTGGATGATTATGTTTAGATTTATTGCTAACATAGTATTTAAATATTGCCAATGCAGTGCCTAAATAAAAACTCCATCAGCTATTACTATAGGTTATAGTATAATCAGACAGTGGTCTCTCCTATTGGGTCATGAGCTTGCTTTCTAAACTTATCAGAGAAGTTTAGGTGTGGCTAGGTCTACTTAGTCTGAAGAGTTATAAAATTAGCAGATTTGGCTACAAATGTACAGATTTGCAGGGTTTTTGCCTTACAGAATTCGTGAATGTGAAGCAACAAATCACCTGTGTAATTACTGTAGCATTTCATCTCCATATTTGTCTGGATCTTAGGGCTTTCAGTCAACCAAAAGTAAGTGTTCCCAGTCTTCAGTAGTGACCTGTAGGCATAACTGCCAGGGAAGGGAAAAGGGAGGGTTGTGGGAGAAGACTATGCACTCACTAAGTACCTGCAATCTTGGAAGACCAATTTGACCAGTTGGCCCAGTCTCTAACAGCATTTTATACCCTTTCGCAGGCTAATGTGCACCAAAGCCAAATAATTTTGTTCCCCCATCTCTGGAATGCATTAGTTATGCAACCACCCAAACATCTCCTCCTGCAATACCCACCTGGTGTTCTTATCTTAGACAAATCACATTTCCCATCAGAGACAGATGAAAGAGAGAAGGGTGAGTGTTTGGTGGTAGGGAGGAGGGAGGAAAGGAGTGGATATCTCTCAGCACCAAAGGGAAAATAACTGTACAGGAAGAAAAAATATGTAAAAATCACTAATTTTAGATTCAAGATTTAGGAATTTTCTTTCAGAAAATCAATTTTTCTTGTCAGAATTGACAAAGTTTCCAGAGAATATTCATGTTGAGCAGTGCCAACATCATCGTTTCAGGAAACATATATTCTTCCCTCTGCTTAAAGACCATGACATCACAACTTCGGAAGAGCAGAAATTATTGTAATAGGTGTCAGTGCAAATATTCAAAAAATGAAAATATTTGAGTTAAATTCTTTTCCTGTATAAAGCTATTTACAGCCCATCTTCCTAAACTGACTGAACACAGAGAACTCTGACAGCTATTGGATCAAGCACCAAAGGCACACCTACACTAGGTTTCTTGTTAGTTTTTTAATCCACTTTTAAAACAACTGTTGACTTCACTGTTTGTTTACAGGAGGGAAGCTATGCATTTTAGCATCATCTGTCATAAAGAACTAACATGAGGTATAAGGTTGCAAGCAAGGTACTTTGCTTAAAACAGAAATATATATTTCTATAATATAAATATCCTGAGGTTTAGTGACTTTTGAGAAAATAAATAAAAATCGTTGTAACCCACAGCACAACAAAATTATTTCCCTTAATCTAACTAAAATCAAACAAAAAGTCCACAATCTAAAGACGCTTAATATATAAAGGAACTGACTTATGGTATTTTGTTCTTGAATCATAGCAGGTGATTCAAAACCACTCTGATCTAAATTTATATATGACTTTATCACCTCTTATATTAATTTCCTCTGTTTAAATATCATCTTATTATTACATAGTATTATATTATTTAGAAGTTGAGAAACACATTAGAAAATGCTTTAGTCCATCCCATTAAATAAAGCTACTTGCTTTGCAGGTAAAAAAAACATAAAGGAAAAATATATTCACTAGTTAATTCTCAAAGCTAGTGTTGTATAGCAGAACAGAAAATCATTGCTCACTTTCTTTTTTTCTTAGATAGACCAGCTAATCTGTAACTCATGTTTTCTGTTTTAGCAGCATCCTAAATGGCAGATCTTGAAGACTGTGCTGTCATGTAAGGTTTCCAGCAGTACATTTGTTTCTAATGTACAGTGCATAATTTAAAGACAAGACACTTCAGTGGACTACCCACTGAAAATTTCAGTTGCTAAAAATGTCTGGAGTAAGATGCCTTTAAATCATAGACACTTTCTTCATACATTACTTTTCTCACAGAAGCAGAAAATGTAATAATAGTTGTCACTTAGTGTAGAGCTCAGTTTACTTTTAAAAGCTATTTACAGCTTAAACGTCTTGTTCAAACTGATTAGCTATAGTAGGAGCAAAAACTTTTATAAGACCTATTTATTACAGTTAATGTGTTTTTCCTCAGACTATAGTTCAGGAAATCTGTCCCATCAGCATTAGGGCTAGAGTGCAGGTTTGCGTTTTTTTTTCTTGGCCACACCTGATAAATATAAGTCAATGGGATTTTGAGAACAGCTGAAATGAAAAACATAACCCCCTAACCTACAAGGAAAGCAGCGGTTGTGATATTTGCATTTAGTCACTTTCCTTCACATTCTCAGAGAGAACCAGAACAGCTTTTCAACACAGTACCTCAACAGCTACAAACCCATATCCTCATTTATAATTCATCTTGGCTAATAATGTGCTTATTGACACTGTATCTAACAAACCCCTCACAATGTGGAAGATCTAATTACAAAGGGACTAATGTTGTTATCCCACAACTGAAAGATTGTTTGACAAACATTCCAAACATTCAGAGACATACATAAATGATAATAATAAAAAAAATAAATCCCAGATTTAACATAAATATAGAATAAATCCCCCTTCCAAGACAAAGAAGAAAAGGCACTAAAAGATGTAAAAATTCAGTGGAGTATTTTTACTATTCCAGTCTCAGAGTATGCTGATAATTAAAACAGTGTTTCAAATGCCATAGTCTTCATTAGAAATAATACCTCTCAAACAATCTTTTCCTCCTATTTCGTTCTTTTACTTCACGCAATCCAGATGAATTTGTCTACATCACTCAAAGTCCCTGATTTCCTTGAACCTGAGATGACTAATTGGTCTGATTAGGAGAAAGGGGAGGTTTGATTGGCTTTTTTCTCTGTGTTTTTAAATGCATGTTGTACCTCTGCAAATTAATTTCTACATTACTGTGAAACTTGAGCCTGTTGGATCTCAAGTTGAGTTAGGAAATAATACTATTCAGGAATGGCTTTTTAGTGCAGGATGGTGAAAGGCAGTAGACTATTATCCTTCCCCACATCTTGCTCCTGAGACTGCAGAAAGGAGTTCTTTCCTCTTACACACACAGAATTCTCCACTTCTAGTTGACACTACCTCCTATATTTCTGTACTGGGAAGATCTGTTGATTCACCCTTTACTAAAAAGAAAGTAAAGGAACAAGCATATTATCATTTACTTTATTGTTGTTTATTATTGTGTTATGGCTGTCAACAACATTAATGTACCACCCACACAATTTAGGGGATGAGAATAATATCATTTTCACTCTCAGTCATGCCACTGAGCCAGAGGTTCTACAGGCCTCTATCTTCCAGCAGGCAGCAGTCAACAGTTGTGAGTCCTTTAATACACTGAACTCTCCAATTGGTACAGGAGTAGACTTTTAGAAATTTTCTTACACTTGGGACCCAATCCTAACCTGTGTCAGGCACATTCAGCATATTTGGAAATCAATAAAGCTTGCCCATACGTGTCTTACATGTTTCCTTAATTGTTTGTAACTGAGTTATCAAAAGCTATTTTATGGTACATAGGTTTCCAGATTAGCTTGAACAAGTTTTTGGTTCTACTTTTGAGTTATTTTGGAAATTATATTTTTCACCAAAATAAGCAAAAAGAAAACCTTAAAGCAAACACAATCAAATTGTGCTCTTCTTTTTCTTTCCATTCATGTGGAGTATAGCTAGAAGGAAAATGGAGCCATTTCTCTCAGGAGTATATGCCAAATTCAGCATGATTTAGTCGTATGTAGAACTAATACTATCCTCTAGTCCTGGAAAAATAGCCCAACTTTTCAGGGTAGCGAGTGTCAACAATTAGAGAATCAAAAGCATTTCATAAGCAAAACTGAAATGATGGAAAGCTGAGCCCAGTTTATTGTTTCACTGTCAACACGACACTTAGCCATGGATGCTAAAAGGTTTGCAAAACTATAAGCATTCCTAGGCATAGTTTGTAGGTGGATGTGGACAGATTCAATGTTTGTGTAGGAAAACATGGTAATTGAGTTAGCTTTTGGGTTGAAATGAGGCAGTCAAGACACTCCTATGAATTATGTTTCCTGTTTGGGTGAGCAGAAAAGTAACAAAAACACAGTAAAAGAGTGCAAGCAGGAAGAGGTATAGGTGACATACTGTAAAGGAAATGCACCTTACTCCTACTTCAAACTATATCCCATATCCAATCTAAACAGCAGTGTTGGAACAAAAGATACTTGACAGATAAGAAAGAAAGACAAGGGCTTAGACTTAGGTGATTTGCAGCCTAATGACCAATTGTTGCTTTGTACATCCTTATTTTGCATTTGTGCATTTAGTTTAATTTATGTTGCAAGTAGATATTAAGCTACCCACCAGTATGCCTACATATCAGACCTAAAACTGTCAAGAGGCCATATTGAGCCAGCCTTCCAGCATATGAGAGGCTATAGATTTTGATCAGCTACTTTGTTTTGTCTTTGTTTACTTTGTTTACTTTATCAGTTATAACTGGCCAGTCTCAAGGAACCTGTCAAAATGACAGTGGGCATGCTCACATAGGAATATTATTTTCTCTAATTTTTAAACACATCAAACATTCAGCAGATGCTCTGGGTACAGAACGCTTGCACTTATTAGACAGTTTCCTAATTTGAACAGAGATTAAGATGCTATGACATCAATTCAGAAAAGTATAGTTACTAGTTACTAGTATGATTATATTTGTTTTTCCCATGCCATGAATATTACCTTTTGCCTGGGGTTCTTTTGCATTGGTCTGTGACATAAAGTGATTTAAAAATAGTATTTTGTATCTGATTGACTTTGAGCAAGTGTCAGCCCAGTTCTGTGTTTTGTGGAAACATGAGTGGAAACAATATGAGGAACACTTTAAAATGTCTATCCCTTTCATCTGACAAAATTGAGGTTTTGGTAAATTCCATTTGGGCTTCTTTTATTTAAAGATAAATTATTTAGGTTAACTTGGGTTTGATTTCAATCAGTGAGTCCACATTTAATTTTTGAGTGCCCAAAGTGTGGTCTTTGATCTAAGACATCAGTTAGATTCTAAACGTGAAACTTCTTAACTTAAGGGAGAGGATGCTTGAATCCTCCTACTAGTCTGGAATTCATTCAAGCACCTGAAAATAAATTATTGAGATACAAAGGAATTACCATGTGAATAGTGTTTCCACACAGTTTCTGTATATGCTGTTCTGCATTTTTATCAAGACTGCAAACATATGCCAGCATGAGAAAGCAGGTGCTATTTTCCTCTGTCTTTTGAGCATCAGTCTTTCCCAGCAGTAAGCTCTGTGTGTTAATGGCCACAATAAGGCACTCTAAAATCAGATTTTTATTGGTTTTTTAAGTCCTGGGATTTTGACCAAAATTTAATAAAGAGGCAGAACATTTAAATTAGAAGACAGAGAAAGCAAAAGTCATATTACTTTTAGTGTTTTTAAGGGCATGTGAGGCAACTACAATGTTGAAGAAAGACTCTAAAAGGTTTCTGAACTGTTGTTTCAGTTTCTCTTCACAGACTTTTAGCTTGCACAGAATGTAGAACTGAAATGCCTTTTGAATTATATCTGACTTTCAGTAACTTATCCATATTGACTTATCTGTGTTTCAATGTCATCTGTACTATGAAAAAAAGTTTTTGTTCTTCATTTGAGTCAAAAAATAGAAAATAAAGTTTAATTGTGACTATTAAAAATTACTATTACTAATAAAACTGCTATTGACTTGCAAATAATCCATTCCTATGGAATTACTCACTGAGTATTAAGTTATATAATCAAACAACACAGGACATAGTATGTCCATTGTAAAAGGCATACACTTCTACTGTAAAACTTTGAAAAAAAACCTTGGAAAGCTCCACCGAAGCCAATGATTCACTTAAATGTGAAATGGGTGTGGTCATTACCATTAAGCTCCATTGACCCTGTCATGTTCAATACAACATTCATTCACATGCTTAATTTTTTTCTCAGAGGAATTGACATATATAAAAAACATTTTTTGAATTTTAGTGCTAAATAGTACTGTGTGGTGGTTTGAAAAACCTTTTCTCTGAGGTAGTAATGGTTTGCCCCACTGATAATACTGGACCAATCAAAAGTCCACATGTGCCCTGCGGAAATTACATACCCACAGAAATGGAAGAGAAGGTGGTGAAGATAGTTTAGAAGGTAGGTAGCCATGATCTGAGCCAGGAGGAAGCAGGGGGCCAGTGAGCCCCTCGGGGGGCTAAGGGCCCCCAGCTGAGGCTACGGGAGACCCAGTATAGTGTCAAAGCTGGACTGGGTCCCGTAATCCAGAACTGGAAGAGTTTCCTTACTGGCAGCAGCAGCAGAAGACACTGAAAGTAGCAGCGGAGCAGTCCTGAACAGAGACAGCGATGGCTAAAAGCCAGAAGATAGCCAGTAGCAGCGAGATAACGTGAAGCCGGCTGAAAGACGCAGAGATGTTCCTGCAGGAGGGAGAGCCGGCAACAAAACAGAGGAAAACTCACGAGGGCTGTTTTGGGGTAAGATTGTATCACTTTCCCAAAACCCAGAGACCTTCTGAAGAGGAGGGGTGGACTTCCAAACCCTTAGGGAGTCCTGAAATGCAGCAGCAGCTAGAGAGAGAGAAAGGAGGTGAAAAATTCCGAGTCGTCCTGAGAGGTCCTGAGAGCTGAACCAGGACGGAATGCGGAGGAGGTGGCCTTGCCCTCTGCTGCTGCTGCTGCTGCTGCTACCATGCTAGCAAGCTGAGACAGAGCAGAGGAGCTCTGGTAAGACTGAACTGAAAGCTGCCTTAAATGCTCTAACCCAAGAGGAGTGAAGGTCTCCAAGGAAAATCCCCCGAAGGCTCGGGCTCGGGCTCGGGCTCGGGATTGGTATTTCCACAAAGTAAGAACAAAAATCCTGACTGCCATACGTAAATCTGCTGCCTCAGAAAAATGAAAGACACTAACCAGTTCCACAAAAAAATGAAATGAAGGAACTGTGGCCTGAGGAGTGACAGAAAGACTTTTCTCTTTTCTTCTTAGACTTTTATTGAAGGAAAAGAGGAATTTAATTCAATGTAAATATATATATGTGTGTAAATAAACCTTTGTAAATATTTTCCCCTTCCCCCAATAACAAATGGTTGTGTTTTGTCTGAAAACTCTCCACATGAGGTGAAAAAGATATCAAGTCCATGCCATCACTAAACCCTCTCACAGGAGCAAACTGTGGGAGGGGGGCTTGAACTTAGAAATTAGATTCTTGGGAGTTTCGAATCACCACATACTGGAACTAAACAGTCTGTTGATTTGGGCCTTTTAACATTACATTATGCCATTATGATTATGATATTGAAAATGGGGGTTTGGGGTTTTAGGATTTTAAAAAATTTTAAAAAATAAAAATACAAAAAGACGGTATTCAGAACACCACAGAAGTTTCCATGGTGTTTTAATCTACACATATAAATTAGTCTGTAGACTTCATGAATATCATCTATAACTGGGAAGTGTTATTTTAAGATTTTCAAAAATCTGTTGGTTTGGGACACAGGTAGGAAAATTTATTTATGCACATGGACACTTTCTTCTTAAAATTGTCATACCTTCTTTACATTTAAATGATTTACCAAAGACCTGACACAAAATAACTGTTCATTATTGTTCTTCACAGCTGAGTTTCTAAAGAATTTCCAAAATCCTTAGGAAGCACCCCCTTCAATCACTTTTTCTGAATGAGAAGGCATGGTTCCTTGCAGAGGCATACGACGTTTGTTGGGCTACTAAGGTATATTATCAGAAATTTTAGTGTCATTTATAAAAAAAAAAGAAAAAAGAAAGAAAGGAAGGAAGACAAAGAGTGCATTATTGATTCAGAATTAGAATTTGTTGTAAAACCAGTACTAGAACTTTAGAATTTTGGCAATACGCTGCTATACCCAGTTCTGTAGCTCATTATTTTCTACACAAAGTCACCTTAAAACCTCTCATATGCTTTTAATACATCACTTGGCATTAGGCAATTACTACTTCCTCTTCATTTTTCAGCCTCTTAAGTCTTTGAGCTCTCAAAACTACAGTGTTCTGACAATTTTTATAAAACCACAGGGAATGCAAACCATTTTTTGCTTACCAGGTCATAAGCATTTATTTAAAAAGTGGTTTTGCTACAATTTCTTCTACTTTAAAATCTAAATTAGCGATGCATGCATATTTGCTGCAAACTCAGTTACTCACACAAAATTCACTCTATGCTTTAGGGAAGAAAGAGTTATATACATGGAAGAACAACAGGGAAACAATTGTGGGGGTTTTTAGCTTTGTTTCATTCTTTAAAGAAAATTCAGAACATATAAAAATGGAAACAATATTAGAAATAATGAAGTCCGCAGATACTTACCTGTATATAGTATCTGTGACGCATAATGTGCACTTTCGTTTTTGATGTCGGTGTAGGCATTTTGAAGTTCTTTCTCTTTCTATTTCTTGCCAGAGAAATAACAAAGTTCACAAGGCAAAAAAGGAATGTCTGCATTAAAAATTGTTTATTATTACTGTTTAGATGAAAAAGTCAAAGACATTACTGACACTGATATTTTGTATAACTGTTCAAAATGGAATATTGAAGGTCTTGTCAGAGGAAAGGCACACCATCAATGAAGCACTGGCAATGTACCAAGAGGAACAACTAATGAAAAACCTGTTAAAACTTTTTGATTTCCAAAACTTTACTTCATAGAGCTTCAGATCAAATTTTGGTACTTGATATTCATTAATGCCTGTTGAAATAGAATTCAGCATTAACCCTATCCGTTATTGATATTTTTTCATCAAAAAATGACCACTAACTTTGGCTGATCTTTATTTCATGTACTGTTACATATGGCTGAATTTAACACTGTAACTGCCTTTTTACTAATCCTACTGACTGAATATTGCCAGGTAACAAATTCTACATTCTTTAATATGATGATATTTTAGAGGAAAATATAATCCAGAAGACGATCTTGGCACAATAAAATCTTTTGACAGACCCTTCAAGGCATGGAAAAAGTCCAGGCAACTGCTACAGTTCAGAATGCAAGAGGCTGCAGGCATTGTGTGGGATGATGACAAGAAAATCAAGACCAAAAGCAGATGATGCATTTGAGATGAAATTTTTTCAAGTAATAGCTAAATACTGGCAAAAGGTTGAGATTCCTAAACATAATCATATTACACACTTCCAGATCAAAGAATATTGTTCCAGTGGTTGCAAAGAATTCAAAATTTGCATTAGGGAATATTTGCAATTTAAGTGAAACCTTGCTGTTTTAATACTTCAGTAATGTAAAAGTTTTTCAAGCAATTAAACACAAAAGAAATACAGTACATTGATTATTTATATAATATTTTTATATTAGAAAGATGTTTCTCAACATAGACATCAAAAGAAAATATCACTAGTTACATTTAATCATTCTTTCAGACTCTTCCTAGAGAAAAATATTATAGTCACAGTTCATTTCAGGTATGTTTTCTTAATACCAGCTTGTAAAATCTCTCAGTTTGAAACAGCATTTAAGGAAGATATGCTCCATCTACTTTGCATACATACATAAAGAGAAAAGCAAATTGCATCAGAAGTATAAATAGCAAAAAATGATAATATCAATAATTTTAATGGATTTAAAAATCACAGAATGGTTTCATTTGTATTTTTTATTTCTTAGGACATATGATAATGTCGGTAAGTTGGAAATTGAAGACATATATCGGAACATCACGTAATTCTTTGGTATCACTCTCAATCATAACCTAAATCCTCTTTAAAAACATACCAAGCATCTTTTTAAAAGTAACCATGATCTTCCCTTATAATAACTGTTTGAGCAAAGACTTTCATTTCTAGAACATTTAGACAACTCCTTCTAATAAATTCTTTTCCTTACGGTGATGGATTTTATGATGAGAAATAAGATATTTGTGATGAAAACAACTAAATGCAGAACTTCTGAATTTACTTCTCTCTTTATACTGTTGATGCTTGCATTTTATTGAATATTAATAGTTCAGAATATGAGTTACAATTTGTGAGTTCTTCATCTATCAGTGTCCAATTCAAGAATTATCTCCTTTAAAAATATTGGTCCATGGAGGCAGGTGAAGTCAACAGAAACTGTAGTTGAATATTCAAAGTGCACTCAAATAATAAGCACTCTAAAAAAAACCAGTCCCAAATCAACCTAGCAAAAAAACTCTCCATGCCAAAGTTTTTGTGAGATTAGTGTAGATTCTTCTGATTTTAAGATCTTCTGCTATTCTGTTCCAATTTAAAACATGATAGCAAACTTCTTTGAGTTGTATAGGGTTTTCAAAGACAAGCTAATTTGGGGGAAATATTCTAAGGCAAATGTCCGTAGAAAGCCTACATGTAAGTAAGTAAATATTTCTTTGAAAAATCATTTCCATCACATTAGGTGATAGCCAAGGGCTACACGTTGTACCAAAGGGAAAGGAAAATGAAAGATACAAATTAATTTCTGATTTAGTATTATTTATCCTGTCCACGGCATGAGTTACAGAATATAAAGAAAACACTGCCTGTAAATCATGGAATCGTAGAATATCCTGAGTAGGAAGGGATCGACAAGTTTCATCAAGTCCAAATCCTGGCCCGGCCCAAGACAACCCCAGTGAAAGGAGTTGTCAACTCAGCATTGAACTCTAAAGGTAACTTCATCTTTTCACCAGCTGAATTTGACACTTTAAAAACCTATGTCTTCTGTGTGAGGGGAGAGACTCTAATAGCTCTATATGCTGTGTACTTTTAATAATTTATTTAAGAGATGCTTTCTGTACAGATTCAGAAGATGAGCACACTGTGAGCATTCTTTCTTCTCTGCAGAGAGAGTTTCAGTCCCAAGTCTGCAGCTCTTCTTTCTCTGTCCTTACTAGCCATCTCAGAACTGAAAGTAATCTATGCAAGAAGGCTCCAGTAGCAGGTGTCTCCCCTTTGAAAAAAAGAGAGTTTGACATTTAGTATTGTTGTTAGTTGCCAATTCTTCTCTGGCTCAATCCAGTTAAGGACTGGTTCTCAGTTGGGGTAGTTTATTTAATCACAATTTAAGCCTTAAAACAAGGATCTGTACTACAAGCAGAACTTCCAGAGGAAGCTAACTAAGACAGTCTAATTAGTCCACGTGGAAAAGATAATGCTCTAATTGAAACTGTATTAGAGCTATATTGTGTGGTAATTTACTGTGATCCATCTTAATTTTTTCCAATTCACTTGACAGTGACCAAATTCTAGCTTCTGGAATTCTCAGGCATTTTAATTAAAAAATATAAATATGGAAGTTGAAATACAGATTTCTCCATGACAAATGATGTTCAAGTTTTATTTTTATACTGTATATGTGTCAAAAAATATGGTTTCAGTATTCCAAGGTACTTTTATTTCTGTAATGTAAAAAACATATGATCTATTCTAGGGAAATAATTCCCATTATTTTCCATGACTATGACTGTACATTAACTTCACTTAATGTATGTTAACTAGAGATATATATCAGCCTTACTTTGCCTACTTAAATATTCTGTTGAAAGGCTACAGATTCCAAGCTTTCTCCATTGAACAGAAAAGCAGCCAGAGTTCTCATCTGGTTCATTACATGACTCTTTAACAAAATATTGTTTCAAACAATACCACAAGATGATCATTTCATTATTCAATGCAATTAAATACCCTACAAAAAATAACGTTTTCTAGAACTTCAAGAAACCACACTTTATTTTTAGTTCTATACTCTGCATGGTGAATTATGTTTTAGCCTCCAACAATTTTATTCACTTAATGGGATCTCCAACCACACAGTAACTGTAGGTCGCTCTGCTTGACAAGCACTTTGGACGAGACGATCATCAGAGGTCTCTTCTGATCTCAACAATTCTCTGATTCTGCAGTACATTTGAAAGTCATCCAGCTAATATGGAAGCAGTATCAGGTTCTTCTGTTACCTATTCCTTGATTTTGACTCTCTACCTTCACTATTAGAATTGTTATTAAATGAGGCTCTTATTTTATTCTCCCTTCTACATCCACTTATTTACCCTTGTCTGGGTTCACTATCTGAACTCAGAGAGCTGGGATTTGAGCAAAGTTTCTTGGGTGCCAGATGCTACTTTTCTTTGATACAATGTTCTTTGGATAAATGGTTTAGGAATTCTCTTACAGGCAGAAGTGTCCAACTGCCTGCCTATTCCAACACACAGTTACATTTTTGGATATTTTTTATATCAATATTGTTACAAAGCTTGAAAGAACTGGCAAAAAAGCATAGCATTCATTATTTTAATATGAAGTTAAGACTGTAATTAGACTTAAAAGCATAGTATGTTCATTTTCATAAGAGGTGTGCGGGAAAAGGACTGGAGGTAAAATTAGATAAAACTAAGAAGTTATGTTCACAATCTAGCAGAAGCTATAACAGTAATTAAATTATAGGGTGATATGCAATTGCTACTCCCTGGATGAAACGCAGTTGCTACTCCCATGGAAGGAATGAGGTCAACATGCCTGACCACAATGCCACATGCAATACATGCTAAAGAGGATGAAGTTGAGGGTGGAGTAGAGTGGAGACATCACAGTCAATCTCTCTCAAAACCCTTGTAGAGGAGGGAGCTCAGTGACACTTTGTAGCTAATAAGGTCCATAGCAGCTTTCAACCAAGGGAGAAGAAAGATTTCTTAATCTTGAACCAGCAAGCATAGCAAGGTCACAGATATACACTTCCATCCCAAAGGTTACATCAGATAACCAATGTTACCCACCTCCAAGGTATGATCACCTACCACCGAACATGATGTATGACCAAATTCACTTAAGCTCAACCTAAACATAAAAATAGTATAAAAGTAAGTCCAAAAGAGGGAGAAGTTAGAGAAGATTCCATAGCAATTCCTGGGATAACTCGATGAACTGAAGCTGTTTTCTCTCCCGTAAAGATGCCTCATGGGTAAGAACAGTACTCTATGTGTGCTGATTTACTATCTTGAGTTAGACTTTGTTAGGGATTAGAGCTTATCCGTTGTGGTGGGTTGACCTTGGCTGGACCAGGTGCCCATCCAGCTGCTCTATCACTCCCCTTCCCAGCTGGATGGGGGGAGAGTAAGGTGGAAAAACAACTTGTGGGTTGGGATAAGGCATTTTATTAAAACAGAAACAAAGGGGAAGCTTGTGCACACAAAAGCTAAGTGAAAGATAGCAGGGTTTATTCTCTACTTCCCATGAGCAGTGATGGTCGGCCACTCCCGAGCAGCAGGGCTTCAGGACGTGTGATGGTTTCTCAGCAGGCAGCCATCGGAGACAATGACTGCCTGCCTTCCTGCTCCTTGCCTCAGCTTTTCTATCTGAGCTGATGTCATATGGTATGGAATATCCCTTTGGTCAGTTTGGGTCAGCTGGCCTACTTGGGTCCCCTCCCAGGATCTTGCCCTCAACTGGGGAGGGAATGTTACAGTGCTGATGCTGTGCTCAGCAGAAGCCAAAACAGTGGTGTGTTATCAACGCCCTTCTAGCTACCAATGCAAAGCACAGCATTGTGAGGACTACTATGGGAAATAAACTCCAGCTCAGCCAGACCCAATACATCTGTATATTACTTTGAATACGATTTTGCAACCAGATACTATCACTGGCAATCTTCAAACCTTAACTTGTCATAATTTTCTATTATATTAATAAAGAGTATTAATCCATAAACTGTTAAATGTGTCCTTCAAGGGCACTGAGAGTTGCTGGCAGAGGATAACATACTCACCTGTGGAGACCCAGAAGGGAGTCTCTTTCATGCTGTTGGTATGTGTCCCTGAATCTATCTTTTCAACAACAGAGTAATTAAAGGTGTGGAAACCTCAGAGAGGGTCCTGTTTGCACATGACCCTGAACAAGTTAGTCAAACTGCCCTCCGATCCGTTCAGTGAAGGGTCCCCATAACGGGACGCTGACAGACTGATCAGGCACAAGGTCCTTGGCTTTTCTGGAGCACTGACAGCATAATCAAACACAAATTGTTTGAGAAAATCTCCCCTTTCATATGATAGAAGTGTTATAAATAAGAACAGGAAAGGGAAAAACATCCTTCTATTTCAATTGACCTAAAGCATAACAGCTCTGACTAGAAAAATTCTGAATAAAGGAATAAACCAACCAACCAACCAACCAACAACAACACACAACAACAGCAACAAAAAAAACCTCACAATAAAAAACAAGTTTCAAAATTAGAATCACCTTCTGAATCATCAATACACGGAAGGTAGGGAAACAAGAGCAATTTAAATAATAGTGTTTATTTTCAGGGAAAAAAAACCACATTTGAGCTTTTTGAACAAATCCCACAAAGGACACAGTCTTCTTCCTAGAATGCTTTGCTTATAGTGGTTAGAAATTAGTTTTTCATGAAAGAACACCAGGCAAAATATCTAGGCAATACCTCCAAATAGAAAGGAACTCAACACTGATGACAAAGACATGCACTTATACAAAGCAAGACAGCACAGAATATCAGAAACATTGTATCAGGAAATATTGTATCAGGAACAGTGTGGCCAGCAGGACCAGGGAAGTGATTAGTCCCCTGTACCCAGTGCTGTGAGGGACACCTGGAGTGCTGTGTCCAGTTCTGGGCCCCTCAATTCAGGAAAGATATTGAAGTGCTGGAGCAGGTCCAGAGAAGAAAAACAAGGCTGGGGAAGGGACTCAAGTGCAAGTCCTCTGAGGAGAGGCTGAGGGAGCTGGGGTTGTTCAGCCTGGAGAAGAGGAGGCTCAGGGAAGACCTCATCACTCTCTACAACTCCCTGAAAGGAGGTTGTAGCCAGGTGGGCATCGGTCTCTTCTCCCAGGCAACCAGCAGTAGGACAAGAGGGCATGGTCTTAAGCTCTGCCAGGGGAGGTTTACGTTGAATATTAGGAAGAAATTTTTTCCAGAGAGAGTAATCAGACATTGGAATGGGCTGCCCAGGGAAGTGGTGGATTCTCCGCCCCTGGAGGTTTTTAAGATGAGACTGGATGTGTCACTTAGTGCCATGGTCTAGTAAGCTCAGCTGTGTTAGATAAAAGGTTGGACTTGATGATCTCAGAGGTCTTTTCCAAACCAGTTGATTCTATGATTCTATGATCCCTTAGCTGACAACAAATAAGCTATCACGTCTCTAGCATGCATGTCCCTCTCAGTCTCTTGCTCTGAATATCTGAAGATTTTATCCTAAAAATGGCAAAACTGAACAATTCATCATCTGGAAAATGTTTTCTACAGCTTGTAATCAATTCCTTTTTTTGCCTTACTGTAATTGTAACCATTGGCTTCAGAGTCAGAGCATTTAAGGTATCATTAAACTCCAAAGCAAGAAAATCTTGCTAGTTGTATTAACTTTAACATTATGAAGTAAATTATTTAACATGGTGTCTTGGTATGAGACAATTTGAGGACCTCAGACAGAAGTCTCCTCCCTTGGATTCAATACGCTTACTTACTTCAATTCAGAGAGAGACACCAAATATTCCCAGATATAAGTGAAAAAAAATAACTCTTTACCAAGAAGAATGCTAATAACAATATTGATAAAACTGGGTTAAACCAACTGAAGAGGAGAAACTTCCCAAGCCCCTCACACCAAACCAAACTAAATGGCAGCTACCTCCCAACACAGAACAAAATGCACATGGCCACAGGACAGAGACAAGACGGCCACCCTCTAGTAATCCTGTGGTTACTTTGCACATCGGCAGCTTGCACCTTGATTGTCTGAGCCATCAGCATTTCACACTTGTGGATACATTCTTCTCCTAGGATAATAGTAACATTCTTATCTCAAGTTCCCATCACAGTTCAAATTGGTAGGCAAATTTGAGGAAAAGAGAAAAGGTGGATACCAGAATTTTTGTATAATCCAGGATACATGGGTCACTTGGAAAATGCCCCCGTAAGTTACACTAAGATATATTTCTTACTATTCACTCTTTTATAATAAAGGCAAGAAGGTAATTTTAAAATCTTATTTCAAGTAAATTAATGAGAAAATAAAGAATTTGTTAAACACTTGATTTATTTTGATGATAATACAAAATAAGAATAGCTAACAAAACAAATCTTTTTGACAATTGTGAAGGTATTGAAAACAGATACACCATTTTTTAAATCATCTTAGTTAAACCTAAATAATTGCTCCCGGAATCATCTCATTTCTAACTGAGTTGCCTGATGTCATAGGTTTACTTGTTCTAAAAAAAAACCAAGGGGGAACTTTTTTCTTTCCCCTGCATCGCTGTAAAAGAAAGATGTTGAATGAGGGAGGGGGGAGGTGTTTGCCTAGGGTAATTGACACACACAAAGGAACTAGCTAGCAGACCCGCATTCCAGACTGATAGCCCTGAGAAGAGTGGGGGTGGAGGGGGGGGGGGGAGGGGTGGAGGTTGAGGTTTTTTTCTTCTCTCCTCGGGAAATGGCACTCCACTTTTGCCTGGACAGAGAGAGGGTGTATGTTGGAGGGGTTCAAGGTTCACTTTATTTTTGATCACCTGGCTGCTTCTGGCCCTGATTTGCCTCTGCTTTCCTGTGCCCTGTTCTGCCCCCAGCCCATACCTGCTCAGACTTCATCAGAGAGGTTTGACCCACTTGCAGAGGAACCTCTGGGAGAGGAGGTAGTCCTTTCTTTCCTCCGCTCCTGTCTTGGCAGTGGCATGTGTCCATCAATGAAAGGGGGGAAATCCCGGCCACAGACAGCGTGGGCTTTGTGAGAAGAGGCTCTTCTCCTTTTCCCCTTCCCCTTCTCAGTGTGGGGGGGAGATCTCCATTTTCGCCGTCTCCCGTGCACCAGGACCTCACGCGGTGACCACCAGAGCCCAACAACAGCTCACCAGCCAACACCAAGCAACTGCAGGCTCTGCTCCACCAGTGATCCAACAGCGCCCTGATGATTGTGGTTAGAATTGTGCCAAAAGACGGAAAGTACTGAACTGTTTCCTTTTTGAAGGGGGTTTTGGGGAACAGGATTATTGTTTGGTTGGTTTTGTGTTCTTTTGTTGTTCTACCAATACACATATATCCTTCAATAAAGAGCTGGGGTTTTTTTCCTTTCTCCATACTTCCTCAACTGGAGCCTCTTAAATAATTTCGGATTTACGGTTACTTAGAGGGAGGAGTTTGGTCTTCCTCATAACTCATCCTCCTTAGCAAAACAATTCCGTCTCATTAAACTGAGACACCTGACCACTGCATTGACTTATCCTGATACACATGTTATTTATGCCTACAATTATTTTTTACATATCAGACACTAAAATGCCAAAGATTAACAGCGAATTCAGAAATACAGGACTTTTTATAATAGGAAATACCAAGCATAACTATAAATACAGTTTCCTTCTTTTGAATACTTGCTTTATGAGATGAATCTAAGTCCAGGAATGCACATGAAAAAACATCAAGAAGCAGAAAATCATTACTGTTTGGCAATGGAGCTCAGTCCTGTGCACTGCAGAAACACCAAGCATTTTCCAAGGTCCTTATTGGGTAAAGCATGAAAGTGAGTGTCTCTGTGATTTAAAAAATCTTGCATGAATGAGTGCAGGTGTGACGACTTGAGTATGTAATGTATCTGGAAACAGCATCTCGATGGCTTCAAAGTTTACAATTAAACAAGTGGGCTAGTGGTATTCCTGCTATAGAACAGAGGCTGTAGGGCTCAATTTGGGCCAGACCAAGTGTTAAGATCCAGCTAATAAAATGATTAGAAAGATGCCTCTGCCTGAATTAAGGACTAAATGAGACCATATACTGAACCACAAAGCAAAAAGAAGTCTCTTTCACCACTAAATGAATTTTAAAGACAAGAAAATATCTAAAAATCCCTCTGGTTAATGCAACATGTGCAAAAGAAAACATTCCTCCATTGACTTAATGCTGCACGCATATGACCAAGTTATAGGCCAATTTATGAACAAAAATCCTGGCAAACTGCTAAAATATATGTGATGAGAGGAAATATTGACATTAATATTGATACTATGTAACAATAGTGCAATGTTGTTAGAAAAATAAAAAATTTCAAACACCAGTATCATCTTCTTTTCCCAATGCATTTTAAGTTAAGACTTCCTTTCCTTCTTCTTTCCCTCCCTCCAGATGACTTTGACTGGTTAGCTACTAGGTGAAAGTTACTCTGCTAGTTGTTTCTTTGCGTTGGGTCCCCATATTTCTGACTAGAGCATCCTTTCAACTTATTGGCTGGGTTCCTCACAAATGTACAGAGAGGATAGTATGCATAATTGTCCATGCTTGTAAGCTCCTTGCATTTCCCTGCTCTGTCTCCCTTTTACCCTCCCAACACAGAGTTTCCAAAATACCACTGCGTATCCTAAGTGACTCCACCTGAAAAATAGCACAATAATTCACAGGATTTTTTACTTATTTCAGAATTAATTTTTTTGGTGAAACTTTACCCAGGATCATGTATGCCTTCAGAAGTATTAGACAGAGAAGTCCGCTAAAGTAAAATTTGCTCATTGCAATCTACTCCATGTGACTTTATAGAAAATATTCAGTGGTTTCTTGATTTTTTTCCTTTTTCCTCTTATTTCTCCAGCTCTTAGTTTCTTGCATGTATCCTTTTGTTCCTCACACTTGAAACGTTCTCCATCAGACTCCCTGAATCCCCAACTGTTTTACAAAATCCATTGCCAACCAAAAGTACTGACAAACTACACTCTCAAAATTTGATATAAATACCTGCCTCCTTCCACTCGTCCTTCTCTTAACATTCTTTCTATTTTCCTTATGTACATGATAAAATTAATTTAGAAAGTTGTGGCATAAAGAAAATAATTTAAATCGTACTACTTCAGTTTGTTGTGTTGTTTTTTTCTATGTTTAGTTTTTTTCCTCCCCGTTCAAACTAAATGATCATATTTAATGGAAGGACATTACATGTGACAAAGTCCTATTTATTTATAAATCTTCTTTATTCATCAGAATATGAGATAATTCCCTAAGTGGACTTGATTAATACTTGTATTGAGGAAACTTTCAAAATTTTAGGAAATTTGATTTGAATTACCATTTCTAACTGTAGCTGTGTATTAAAATGTCTTCTTGTAGCATCTTGTGAAAATAGAATTTTGATCGAAAACATACATGGTATTTCGATCTTTATGATGCCATTTTTGTCTGCTTATAGAGGAAGAGTACATAAGATTTAACTGTACTGTTGCATGTGTCAAACCCATGAGTTTTGTTCCTCCCCAGTAAGCCTCTGCATTTAGAGATTTCAACATGTCTTATTGTTATATGTGAAGCATAAAGCAGAGAGTGGGATTTGTAAACTGGTGAATAGATTTGTGACTAGAACTTTGCACATTGCTTGCAAACCTTCTGTCAAAATCTGTAGTGCAGACGTGCTCTCACAATAATGTGGTGGAATAGCTGTTTTGCTGTGTGAAAACATAGGTTTAATCAAGTTACTAGTTCTATGGGAGCACATTTTAGATCCAACAATAAAATCTAGGTACAGGTCTCTAAACTTGTTTGAAACTCATCAGACAACTCCTTTAATCTGTTGAAATTCACACTTCACACCCACAAGGGGGCTTGTGTTTGGAAAAGATCTTCATATTCACCTTCTCTACTGTTTCCTAATGAAAACAAACAATTTTCTTAGGTAGTAAGTCAACTTTGGGTTTGTACAATGACAGCTTTCTATACTAAGTATACATCCATGTGAATGTATTTCTTTGGAAGAGTTAATAGATAAATTTATTCCCAGTGAATGACTTTTCTTTGTTTTCTATTTTAAAGATACATAGAATTCACTGAAAGTAGAGTCAACAATAGTGTACACTGAAGCCTGTGTTTATCCAAAGAAATCATATAGAAGTCAAGATAGCTGCCACCATTAAAGACAGTTCTTCAAAAAACTTCTATATGAAAAGGATCAGACAAAGGAAACTTTGTGTAAAATTTGTTTTACTATATTGTTAATGACACCTGAGGGAGGGTAGAAAAGTACTTCCTTACTCATTTAGTCTGCATTGCAGAAAATTATCTAATCACTAAGCACTACCAGAGCCTGAAATGTCAGTTTCTCCAATAAGGTAACTGAGAACAATCTATCCAAAAAAGTACCAGTTTGATGCGTATTTCTAAAAATACTTTTTAAAATATCATATAGAAAATTCTATGCTAAGAGTTGGACAAAAGAAATAAAGTATATGGCTGTTAAGCATTTAGGATATTTTATAAAGGGTTACTTCTCAAGCATGCCTGAACCTTCAACTTCCATGCATTTTTTGATTTTCAGTGGTCTTATGTTTGGTTTTACTACATGTAGCATATTTCCTGTAGTTCTTATCGGGTTTAATTGGGTCCAGTACTTGCAAGATGCCCCTTAGGAGGTGTGGCCGGTGACAAGCGGAATGACCTAATGTTACTTTTTTTAACCACATGCATTGCCTTAGTGAATGGAGCAGAGGGTTACACCCCAGTAGAGGTTCTGGTTAGATTTAATTTCTTAGAACTAATTCCTGTTTTCCTTTGAACCTGGAAAAATCCATTCACTGTGAAATAGCATTTGCAAGTGTTTTGGTGCTTTACACCATTTGAAATGTTTACATGTGGGGTTATGAGCGAGTTAATACAGGATGCTTGTTGCGTAGTGGTCGTGGTGTACGCTGGGAGTTGAAGTTCTGATGGAAGCCTGCAAAAAGATGACCAACTAGAAGTGTCCCAGGAAGAAGCTTTAAAGTGATTGGACAGGACTGTGATGCCCCCCCATGTTTTCGTACTGTGCTTTTTTTGAATATAAAAATTTGTTCAGCCCTTAATAAAGGATTTTCCATTTTCCATCATCCCAGAAGGGTCTCATTTATATTCACTGCCACAGATGATACCTAAATAGGGACAATTCAAAAGGGATATCAGAAACCAAGTGTTTAGAATCTCTTGGGATATCTGACCTGTGGTAGCCTCTGGCCCATGAAAAGGACAAAGGGAGCTCTGAAAGCATAAGGAACCATGGACTACAGCACCTCGAGTCCAAGACGATATAAAACTACAAAGTATAACAGAAGAAGACAAGTAGATTTGGCTGAAGAGATAAGTAATAGGAAATAAAGTGTCAGGCCAGAGATGGGGGAGAATATATCCCATGAACAAGAGCAAACAGCCGAGAACTTACGTTATCTGTTAAACAGACAACAAAGAGATGTTTCAAAAGCAAGAATTATGGCAATTTCAGCTGGATTTATAAGTATGTGCCAAGTTTCCCAGGAGGTGGGACTACGCAAGTAAACGAATGGCAGAAAATCGGATTAAAGCTTCTTGATTAAGTGGGACTTGGGGACTTGGAAGCCTTTAACCACCTATCTGTTTGCAAAGAGATCATCACTGCTCTGAAAGCAATACAAGTGAGATTGGTACCTTGGTGATCATGAATTCCGCTCCCTCTGCTTGTCCTGAGGCTCCCCCAGTGTCGAAGGGTGAACGTCCCAGGGCGGGGGGCTGCCAGGGTGGGGGAGGAAGGGGAGTGAGAGGGAGGCTGTGTGTCAGTGTCCTTTGCCGAGGGGTGGCAGAAGGGCTGCCGCTGTCTAGTGTTCAGCATGTACCCGCAGGTGAGCTGCCGTCCCATGCCTGTTATGTGTCTGTGGACAAGCCACTATTATGCGTTTGTCCCAGGACGGGAGACAGGCCACCGCCATCTTGTGCGTGTCGTCATGGGAGGGACAGGGAGCCCAAATGTCCATCTCATCGCGTAACAGCCGCGGAAGCTTGGCTTCCGCTGCCGCTGTCCTGTTCTATGCCCCAGTCTGAGAGTTATGAGGATTATGAGGAATTGGTAGGTGAGGATTACACCGAGGATAATAGAAGGATTTGGATGTTTCTCCCCCTGCAGAGTAGCAGTGGTCACATAGTGATATGGGGACAATTGGGTGGGCGAAATGCCGGGAGGAGGCGTTGAGTGCAGGCAATTGGAAGGTGGTTAACACCTGCCTAGTAATCTATCACCCCTGGCAGTCCCCTCAACATCAGATTTTGCTGTATGAAGTAATTAAAGATATTCAGCAAATAGGTAAGGAAAGTGGAATTTCATCTCCCCATGTTCTTACGTTCATGGAGAATTTGAGTATTTCTTATACTTTTACACCCCATGATTGGTGTGCGCTTTTTAAGATGGTTTTATTGACAACTCAGTTTAGTGTGGCTTACAGATTTTAAAGAAAATTGCAAGGCTTACGTTGTTGAAAACTCACAAGCAGGAGTGACTTATGCACAGTTAGCAGGGGAGGAAGCTTATGCAATCTCGAGGACCCAAGTAAATTACTCGGGAGACTTATGAGCTTATTGCGAAGCTTGTAGTGCGAGTGCTTAGAAAACTTACTAGTGTCCCAGGACTGCATCTGCTGCCCCAGCAGCACACATGTCCCATCTCTGGCTCTGCTCCACCATATAGGAAGAAATGGAGTAAGTGGCAGAGCCAAGCCCTGTACCACCCTGGCACAGCACTCCCGTGAAGCCCTGTGCCACCACAGACACAGCAGAAAGTACAGGGAACAAGAGCTGCCTCTCTCCTGTCTCCAGCTGCCACAGCTCCTGCAGCTTGCAGCAGGAGTGCAGTGCTACCAGCTTTAACAGTGACCTGGGTTCCCTGCCCAGCATGCAGCAGGACTCAGCGCCCCCAGCCTGGACAGCAATAGCAGCTGGAAAGCTGATGGCCCAGAGGAAGATTCTCCCCATCTTTGCCAAGAAAGGGACTTCCCCGCAAGGCTGAGCCCTGCTTCAACCCTTCCCACAACTCCATGAAAGGCTCAAGGGTCTTTGCTGGTAACAAGTGACTTACTACCACACGAATCAACCCAGCAACTGACCCCAACCAGGAGCGATGCTGACAGCAAGGCCCGGCTGGACCAACTGCACAGTTTCAGGAGGAGTGGAGCCCAGCACCTCTTCTTCCAAGGCATAGTACCCAACCGGGAAACACAGCAGAAACCTGGGCTCATCCCCAAAGGGAAGCTGAGCATGGTGCACACCACCGTGGAGGAGAACTTCCTGGAGGGCACATTGCATCTCCTGAATGAGTTTGTCTCCTGTCAGCACTGTCCCCCCAAAGATATCATCTCCCACCTGATCAGACAGGTCCTGTTGAATGCCTATGAAGAGGAGATCTTGAAGGACACATGCTGCTGCTGAAGATCCAAATGCTCCATCCAACCAGCGCTGCCACAGTGGGATGGGACTGGACGCTGAAAAAATTCATCATGGAAGACCAGGAGAAGCCCCCCAACCGGCTCCTCTTCCTGCAGTACATGGTACAGACCCTGGAGGATGACTTGCAGAGGAATCTGAGGTTGCACCTGCTGCAGAAGTCAATTGCCAAGAAAGTGCTTTCATGTGACATGTGCTTCAACAATGTCAAGGAAGTGGTCAAATTGTTGGTCTTAGCTAGTATGGGAGTCAGGTTCTACCAGTCCCAGGAGCAGCCACAAGAAACTCCCTCCTCCTCAGCAGAAGCCAGGGCTGAGCACAGCTCATCTACACCAAGTCTGGCCAGCATACAGGCTCCGGCAGCTTTCTTTGCCCAAAAGATTGTGCTCCTGCTCCAGTGGATGTTGTCTATCACAGTAGAAGTGGACAGATCTCCCACCTGGAGCTCCCGTAAGATTGCAGATGAGATATTTATACTGAATATCCCCCTGAGGAGTCAAAGGGAAGCTTTATTAAACACCATAGAGAGCCAGCTCCTGCGCTGCAGACTGCTAGAGCTGTTGTTCCAGCACAGTTGTGATGTGCCCTCAACCTTATCCACGTCTCTGAAGAAGACTCTGTATTTCCTGAGTCACTGTTCTGTGCTGCTGCATTTTGAGGACAAAATAGCAACATGGCAAGGGTGGGATGAGATGCTGCAGTACTTGAGTTTGCTGATGATGAGTTACCAAAGTGTAATACAGGAGCACCTGTCGAGGTCCCTCAGTGACCAGATGGACTTGATGGTTCAGAAAGCCAAGCCCACGCTCCAGGAGAGTGACATCACCGCCAGCCTGGATGTTCAGGTGAAGATGGAGGACTTTATCAGCCAAATGCAGGAGGTCTTGGGTAGCCTTTTCCTCCACAAATCCAGGAGAAATTGTTCCTGCTGCAAGAGTTGTTCTCTATTGTCACTACTGCCTGATGGACACAACCACTGCAGCAAGGGGGTATGCCTGTGTGTCCACAGGTACCTGGCTGCGGTGGGTTCCCTCTCGGTGTGTGAGGTGCTACATCGCCTTATCATCAGGCCACACAGACGTATCAATTGATACACCAGAGATCACCTCTTTGTCAAGCCAGATGAGATATTTATTAGACCCGCCAATTGACATACTAAAGACCAAAGAGATAGGACACTAAGCATTGCTGTTAAATCTTTTTTTTATTGTTAAAATGCACAAGGATGTGGTTTTTGAGATTGTGTGTGTGATGGTTTGAATGGGCAGCTGCCAGATGTGTGTGGATGTGTGTCTGTATGTTTGAGTTAGTAAGAATGTGAATTTTTTAACTTATTTTCTTAAAGGCTTAACGTGCTCAATTTTAGTTATATACATAACCCTCAAATTTAAGGTAAATTTACAAACCCTGATTTCCTTAGATCTAATATTATAAATCTTGGTTTCCTCAAATTTGACATTATAATCCTTGGTTTTTTATAAGGATAGGTACGTTTAATAAAGATTTTAAAGACAAGTTCTCAGTTTAATAAGTGCTCATAATAAGGGTGTTTTAAAGTTTAAATGCTAAGTTGTATTGGTTTGTATGGTTTCAGTTTTGTCTTAATTAATAAAAATGGGGGATGTGTGGGGTTATGAGCAAGTTAAAACAGGATGCTTGTTGCATAATGGTCGCGGTGTATGCTGGGAGTTGAAGTTCTGACGGAAGCTCACGGAAAGATGACCAATTATAAGTTTCCCAGGAAAAAGCTTTAAAGTGGCTGGACAGGACTGCAGTGGCCCCCCCATGTTTTGTTACTGTGCCTTTTTCAAACATAAAAACTTGTTCAACCCTTAATAAAGGATTCTCCATTTTCCATCATCCCAGGAGAGTCTTGTTTATATTCACTACCACATTTACAAAAGTTTCTCCTGCCAGTTTTAACTCTCTCTGTTTGTGCACCTTCTAAACACCAACACCTTCTAAACACCAACACCTCTGCTTCTGTCAGCTCCAGTAGAACCTGGTGGCAAGAACTGCTAGTAAAATCTGCACATTGCCTCATCTTTTTAGCAAGAGAGCTAAGCCATGAACCAAAGGAAATTCTGTTGTCAGATTCTTCATTCAGTTGTCATGGGCTTACTCAGATTCTCTTTTGCTGCCACAGATCATAAAGTAAAATTCATGACACACTGACAAAGCACCAGAATTGGATGCTATGTTTTTCATCAGGATATAATTTTGCATTAGTCTATTATACTTAATTAGTCATGTAACAATTTAGAATTACTAAATGCTATTGATGAGATGAAGTAAGAGAGTAAAGTTTGTATGGACTCAAACTGTCGTTATAGAAATAAGACTTTTATTTGAAAGTCCACAGCATTAACACATACATAGCTTATCTTTCATTTTCTTATTGATACACAAATCACTTCTTTATTCATCATTTTACTTCATGCAACATTGCTAGAATAAAAGAATTCAATGCTTCAGACAACCAAACAAAAATCTGCACTAACTTCCAAACACTGCTGTACTAGGGAGGGTTCGGACCATACTGATATCTTGAAACTGTGACACCATTGCAAGCTCAACAAAACTGAAATTTATTACCAAGAGGTGGCCAACAAAATGAACAAACTCAAAAGGGAGGAAGGGGAAGAGAAATAAGCCCCCAGCACGACCTCCCCAGTTACCCAGCTGTTAGCCATAAAATTATCTTACAGACCAAGTATGCCTATAATTATCAATAGCAGAAGCTGCATCCTTGGAAAGTCAGTAAGTTCACAAACTGGCAAGCGTCCCCGCCAAAAGGCAACATTGTCCTTGATGTGAAGCTAGCTCTCCTCCAAGAAGGCGCTATCTTTTTATACAATTAACTGAGTGACCTCAACCTAGGCCCGTGTGGCCAGCACCGCCCACCCTGAGGCCCTCCGTCCCACCCCCTTGGTTATGTACGTGCATCTCTTCTGCACATGTGTGGCTTTCCCTGTGCCTGCGTAGTGCACTCAGGGGGGTCTTTTCCAAATGAGTCTGGGGGTGTTACTTCATCATCTCCTCTTCAGTCTCTCCTTCAAATGTTCTTGGAGAATGATTAACCAATCACAGAACATCAATTAAATATAGTTTATACAAAAACTCCCTTCAAGGACAAAGTTCCTGTTTTATCAGTGCTTGTTTTCTCATAACTTGGCAGGGAAAGAATAAAACTTTTACAGATGGCTGGGCCGAACACAGATCAAAAGTATCAGCGTAATTAAACCCTGATACATCTGCACATAACTACATAGTCTAGACTGAAAACTTAACAACATTTCTATAAAACTATTCCCAGTAGATAGTCATCCATACAAACGTGAATATGACACTGAGAGGTGTCCATTTGCAATGAATTAAGGAGCAATATGTTTAGCATATCTTTGTCATAAAGTTTCAGTGGGCCACAAGATATTTGTCCTTAAACCTGTTCTTAGCTACTAAGCAGACTAATTGGAGAACTGTGGTAAACACTAAGTCAGAATTTATTAGCTTTAATGAGGAGTAAAACAATGCAAACTTTAAGTGCTGAAAGCAGAGTGAAATTTTCAATAGGATTCTTTGTTCCTTAGTAGCCTGAATATTAAGTTTAAAATTACCTGGGCTGTTAAATGCTACTATTTTGTATTAGAGTTCAGTTCCTGAGTAAATTTTGAAAAAGGGATTTAGGTCCCATTTTTTTCTGTAATTGCAGTGTTAATGAAGTTAATCAGAGAATATAACAAAAGTGAAGAAGGAAGAGAAACAAAGGAATTTAAATTCCAAAAACAAAGAGAAACTTTTCAGAAATCCCACAGTGCTAGTTCATGTTCAAATTTACTCACAAAGATGCTTGCCTGTATTACTAAAGCACTCTGCAAAACTGCAGATAAGTAATCATGAATTCAATGCATATGTTGTATAAGAATAAGGCAATCAGGTTTGATCTACCTGGCATGAATTTTCCAGTTATTTAGTTTACCAGAAAAACAACAATGACAGATTTGCTCTAATTAACAAAACGCATTGTCCAACAAAGCTTCTTTTTTCTTTCAAATTATCACTATAAAGGAACTAGATAGGTTTTCAGGCCTCTACTGTTTCTTTTTCCTTAAAGGAAAGTGCAATTCTTCTTTCTCTAGTGAGGACAGTTTAAGACAATGTTTCAAAAGACTCATGTTGTTGCTAGTATCAGCATTTGAAAAAATGGTAAGTGTAATAATCATCATTAATTAAAAAAAAAATAAAAATTGGTGGTCTAATGAAAGAATCCAGAGTTTGAATAAAGGACTGAATGAGGTGAAAGAGAAAGCAAAAAATCTAAACATTAAAACATGTTTATATTTTTAATATAAATACTTATGATAATTTTTAGGGAAATACCGATAATCAGTAAAACTTGATATGGACTACTAGCCATTTATACTTTGAGATCTTTAACACAGAAGTTACTGCTGTGGTATATCATTAAAAATTACGGGACCAGCTAGAAAAAGGGTGTGGTGCTCTTTTCATACACTAGAGGAAATATTAAGCACATGGGAAAACTATGCATGATGGTTAGAGGGAATATTATTACACTTTGTTTTGCAGTTTTCTATTTATGTTTTCTTGGGCATGTTTGTAGGTAGGAACTCAAAAAAGCCTAAAGCTTTCTTTCTTCATCTTACTCAGTCAATCATGTGGCATGTACTGCTCTGAGAATATTTGCACTAAACAACTGTAAGTACAAAGTATGGAGTGATGGATAGCACTATCTTCCTGTGGAAAATTGTTTTTTTTAAAAATCGGGAAATTCTAAACACACTTCCCTCATGCTATCAAATCACAGAACACCTAGATTAATTTGGAGTTGCAGCAATATCAGAGCAGATACTAATTTTGCATTGAAAATAAATAAATAAATCCTACAAAGGTTTGACACTTTTCCACCTCCTGAAATAATGTATTATTAAAAACAAATTATGGTGTGTCAAAATACATCGTACTATGAAGTGATGTGAATGTAAAGCAGATATAAATCCTAGACTTTGGGAAATAAACTTAGGATGTGCTCTGTAGCTTCATGTCATGAAATGAAGTCACAAAACTATTTTAGAGTGTATTACTGGAAGTAGCTTTATTTCCCTCCAGGATAATTTAAATTCTTAGTTGAGACAAACTTGTTCGGGAAAGAATTCTGATCCAGATCCTATTGAATCATCATATCAGGAGCTTTAGTATAAGAGGATGATGAACAGAAAAGATATTATAAATATAGAAGTGATATCTTTAGTAGCCAACTCAGATAGATGCTTTACAAAAACAAACATCAGAATATAGTCCTTGTAAACACGTTCTTAAAAATTATTTTACAATCCAAGACCGATGTAGAATAAGACCAGAACAGAGGAGCAAAGAGACTTGCCTAAAGTTGTACAACAGCTAAAGGTTAGTAGAAGAAATAAGACCATTCCATCTGCAACATGATCCAACCTTGCATGTATTCTTCGTAGTGACACTTCAAATATCACCTAGTCCACTTAGTGAGTCTGACACTAGCAAAGAATACAGATGAGCAGTACTTTAATATTGCAAAGTAAAATATACCCTGCACAGAGATCCAATAGCTGCAGGAAAGTTTTGTCTACACAAAGCTGTTCCAAAGAAAGCAATGGCACTCCACACTCACATCACATGTTCCATAACTCAATGTATAAGATGTAGTATTTGCCAAATTCATGTCATCTCAGATAACTTCGTGCTTTTTTAACATTTCTACAGGCAGTAGAATTACAAGAGAAGGAAGGAAAATTATGATCTCAATATAAGAACAGAGAGAGAGTACACAGGTTTCTCCTTAGCGATAATAGAGATTTCTCATAGATCTGACCAAGGAGAATTTGTTACAATAGCAGATTTCTGCTTGACAGAAAAACATCTTTCCACTGAAATTACTCTCCAGTCAGCATTTAATGTTTCCTCCACAACCTGGTAGTCATTTCAGTTTGACAACTATACAAGGCATTTTTCATATCAGAAATATTTTTGTTTTCCCTTCCAAAGTTGGAGTTTTTTGGTGTTTGGTTTTTGGTCTTTTTTTCTTTACCTAGACTTAGAATTTTGAACTTCTCAGGTTCTGTCTAACTTGGCAACAAATCCACCACCACTGGCTACATCTTATTAATTTTAGTGGTGTTGATTTTAAATCAGTTGTGAATACGACAGAAAAATAGTTAGTCTGTAAAGGGAAATCTTCTGGCACATTCTGCATTGCAGCTGCTTCCTGACCTACCAACTGGAAATTTGCCTAGTGTTTTCTATAGTACAATAGTGTCAGAAAACCTTTGCAGCCCTGAACAGTTTCCCCACTTGAACACCATTCTGAGGGATAACTCCAGACGGGTTAATTAACTAGCACTGACATTGCAATATGAACATCACTGATATCCCTCTATTTTCTTTAACAATTACTTGGGTCTTCAATCATTTGCAAGGATGATAATTCAACGGAGCCTTGGCCAAGTATGTCCCTAACCTAAGATACATATGGTAGACATTAAAGTTTAAGTCTCCCTTAATGACACAGATTTCAGACTAATGATTTTGTCTAATCCACAATTATACTAAAACTGTTAGCTCTTTGGAGAAGAAATTGTCTTTTCAATCATATGGGAATATTTTGGCTAGAATATCTGTCCCCTGCTCGGACAAAAGGGCCATGCAAACTAGTATTGTGCTGCTGGTAGTGAACAGTACAGGATCCTTAGGGGACAGCTGAAGATAAGTCAGATGAAGCACACAGTCATACTTCTCCAAAATACTATCTTGTGTTTAGGCCTTTTAACAGAGTCATTTTTCATTTTTCTATAGGGAGAGTGTCAACAAAGAACATCTCTTTAAAATTTTCAGGATACACATAATTAATACTCAGAAAATGTGATTCCAAATAGTGGAGCAACAAATTACTGTGAGCTAACAAAGCTGTATCTCCATTTTAAGCATTTACTTACTATCAGTCTAGTGAGATGGAGTCATGGACTTATCCAACTCTATGTTAAGGTATAGTTTATATTGCACATGATATGTTTTAAATATCATTACTAGCTAGTTGATAAATTTATAAAAACTATTTTACAGGCCTCTTGAATCATGATGTACATATGTTCTGGTTTTGGCCAATGACAGATTTAATTTTTTGCAGTAGCTGTGAGTGGGTGCAGCCTGGAGCCCTGTGGACATGGCCAAGTCCCCTGTTACTCTCTGTTTTTCTTATCTCATTGGTGTTTCCAGTTCTTATCTCAACCCATGATCTTTACCTTTTGTGCCTCCAATTCTCTTCTCCAGAGTGGATGAGGGCAGGAAGATGAAGGAAGTGAGTGGCATGTGGTTTTGGAATCTTGGGGAGGGGAGGCACTAAACTGGGGAGCGCCATTCCTAAATCAGGACAGCTTTAATTGTCATTCTATGTGGGGCATGAAGGGTTGAGATAAAAACAGATCTGCCCAGGGCAGGCTAGAAACAAATTTTATCTAAGCATTTCTGTATTAGTTATATGGTTACAATGTTTCCTAGTCTGTTCACGTGGATGTAGTACCTGTATATGTTCCCCTATGTGCTCCTCACCATGTTCTTCTTCAGAGGAAGGTTGATCAGGATTGCTTTGTTGCTGTACTGTGTGATGTAAGTTTATGACATGATAACATCAAGGGCAATGAGAGTCATTTGGGATGTGTATTCAGTGTTGCTCTCCTGCCTTGGCCTTGGGTGCTACCTCAGGGAATTGATTAATACTCCTACCCAGCCTGTGGAGGGAACAGGGGAGGATGCTTTTCCCAAGCCTTTCACCCCCTTTATCTCCTTCAGGCCTGTTGCAACAGCTTTTGAGAATTTTGAGTTCTCTTTGGATGTCACAGAAAGCACAATCTTATTGTTAAGTCTGCCAGGTCTTCTCCGTGTGCTGCACACTGTGCTTAGAGTCAAGAAAGATTTCTAGGAAGGTCATTCAGACATCTACTCCAGGGGTAAATAAGTAGTCATGAGTGGCATGGAATGTGGGAGAAAATGAGCCCATTTTGGAGGAAATTCTCAGGTCTAACAGTTTGGAAGTTCACGTCTGAATATCTACAGGATCCTGATAAAGTGACAGAATATTCACAAGAAGAAACGCTTTTGAAACTCCAGAGAGAAGTAACTTACTGTACTGTGCTGGATCCTGGCTACTATTTCTCAGACACTGCTTGCCACCAGACAGCACCCTCAGGGGGAGGAGAAGGAAAGTAGACCAACAGGCATCATGGTTACTCAATCTGTAGCTGAACCAGAGGAACAATGCGTGCCAGTAGCAGTCTTCCCTCTACAGAAGAAAAAATCCAAGACCTAATCAGTTCACATAGTGAAGGATGAAGAGGAATCAGGGCCTTCTGAACAGGAGGAGGAGGTAGGACCAGAGATACTCACCCGATCCCTATCCCTGATTGAGCTGTGAGATATGTGAAAAGATTTCAGCTGCCAGCTGAATGAGTCTCTGGTGATCTGGCAGATCCAATGCTGGCATATCACATCCCATGATGTGAAACAAGATGGCAGTGAAGCCAAGCAACTGGGATCCCTGTCCCAGGATGTAGGCATTGACAAGGGAAATGGAGAGAGGACAGAAAATCACAATTTCTAGAGGTGATTCCTATCAAGTGTGAGAGAAAAGTATTCTCTCAAGGGTGATCTAATAGTGTGTCAAAGCAGGTGGAACATCACGAAGAAAGGTATCCACTGACTGAGAGAATTAGGTGTGCTGGGGGTAATCTATAGGGATTCAAATAATGAGCAGTCCCCTGTAGGTCTGGATGTAAAATAAAGATCTCTGTCTGAGTTACTGTCTCATGTGAATGAAATTGACAGTATAATTCTAGAATGTATTTTAGCCTCTGTTTGATCAATTTTAAAAAAATAAAAAAGAAAACTAAATTTAATCTAGTTACATGGGGGGCTGTCAAGCAATCTACTGCCATGCAAGACCTTTGGAAACAATGCTGTAACAGGTTTTTTTAAGTCCTCAACACATTGCATTTTTAGACCGCCAATAAAAAGAACAGAAAAGCCTCTTTTAGTCCTTCAGAAATTCTCAGTAAGCACTGCAAAAGGCTGGTAACAAAATTAGTCATTTTCTTGTGCTGTCTTGTAATTAAATAAAATACGCTTAAAGTAGTTGCTCACTGAGAGATGGAAGTCACAATTGCTAATGATCACAGAAGAAGAAAAGACTGCACACCAAAGAGCCGTATAGTGACTTCTAAAAATTGTAGATGAAGATGTGATCACATAATCTGCTTTTAGAAGGGGCTGATATTTGTTGCCTTCCTCAGAAGTGTTAAAAGTTTGTCATTAGCTCTTGGGTCATAGATTACACTTGGAGTGCCTCAGCTTAAAGAGACATTTTATTGAACATCGTCTAGCAAGCTTCATTCTTATGACGGTGTTCCTCTTGGTTGCTTTTTGTCTGGGCTGCAGAGCAATTTGTTTGGAGGGTGACACTGATTAAGTGCAAGAGAACTGTGTTTTACTGAGGCTGCTAGGCCTCTGTCAACAAATCAATGAGGCTTTTTCCCTTTTTTTTCCTATGTATTTTTTTCCTGGTATTCTTAGCTCTCCTGTTAGCATCCTGCCATTACTAGAGATTAAAAACATCTTTATAGCTGTCTTGTGGTTGAACATTTGCTAATTTGCCAATCACATAAAATGTTTATTGGATGGGTTATATGTCCCTGGATTCTCCAGGTGTAAAGAGTGTACAATACATAACACATGTTTTCAAAAAAGTTGCTCTTTTCTGCATAGACTAAAGCATTAATATCAACAGTTATAAGGTGATAGATAAGGCCACACAAAGGAAGAAAAAAGCTCCTGATGGTTTCATGGTAAAACCCAGCACCTGAGGAGACATTCTCAGAAACTGATAAAAGGATTAAAACAAAGGAAGGAGTGATATGGAGAAAATATAGCCTTTTTTCCAAACATTCTAGCTGCCAGGAACGTAGGAAGTGGACCCTTGGGCCTCTTTCATCTGTCTATCATCCCAAAAATTAGTTTATTGACTATAGCCACTCAAACTTCCTAAAGAAAAAAATATAAAAAAAGACTGGGCATAAGCAAAAAGTTGGGGAGAAGTTCCATCAAAGCTGTGTAGGTAACCAATGGGCTACTTTTTCTCCGTCCACCTTCTTGGGACGCTGCGGGGTGAGAGATTGCTTTATACATGCACTCTAATTTTACTTTTGATTCATAGTACTTTAAAATTTTTACTTATTACTTCATTGCAAGTTGCTTTTGCTTTAGCGTGTGTGCCTATGCTTTGCATTATTATTATTACTACATAGTTTAAGTGTGCTTTTTTTGCTTTTAGACCCTATTACAGACACATTAAACCCCATAAACTGTAACAAATTTGTATTAATAAATGTGTTATTTCGTAAACTGTTAGAATGAGTCCATTTTTAGGTGCTGACAATTTTGTTGATGGTGAAATAACTCACAGGAGAAACCTGCTGAGGGGTTTTTCTACTAGTATTAAGTGCAGTCCGTACATAAAAGGTATCAAATGTCCTGTCTATCTCAGCAAATCTGTTAAGTGAGGGGTCTCATTAGTGAGACGCTAATAGACTGTTTTGGACATCAAAAAGCTATGATGTCCTGGAGGGTACACTGATAGGCAAAAAAATATATTAATACAGGTTGGACAGAAAGTTCTTCTTTTCTCCTCCTTTTCATATGACAACGGTGTGCATATAAATAGCACAGCATTGTATTATTGTGCTAAATAGGGATGATTTTGAGTGTGAACCTTGGTTTTGATGAAATTACGTGGAGGAAAGTTTTCTATTATTCTTTTCTAAAACATTTTAAAAACAGCAGTCTATATTTCTGGTCACAAAGCTTTGTAGGTTTCCAAGTTAACTGTAAATAGAAATCAACTTACAAAGAGCCTAGTTTTGTTTCTAATTAAGACACTTTACACAGTTATATTTTATATAATTGCTTCATATCAAACATCCTATCAAAAATTTTCCACACAACCTCTCATTTTTATTGTTAATTTCAACCTTTTTTTTTCAGATTTTTTTTTAGGAAGAGAGCAAATTTGTCATTTTAAATTGCTTACTTTTATTTAAATTGATTTTCAGAACTAATTATGGAGTCTAGTTATAGAAAAGCAATTAAAAGCTTTCTCTTATATATGATACATACATAGCAGACAATGTTATCCACGTTATCCACGGTCAGATTGGATAAAGGCTTGAGCAACCTGGTCTAGTGGGAGGTGTCCCTGTCCGTAGCAGAGTAGGTTGGGACTAGATGGTCTTTAAGGTCCCTTCCAACCCCTTAACATGCTATGATTAATTCATTCTATGTGCTTAATTACGTGTCATTAATTGGTTGTTCTGTGATCTAACCATATATATTTATTAAATTAAAATTTTAAAATTTGGTACGTTCCAAATTGTGATCTCCCGAATCTGCGCATAATTGAGTTTTTTCAGCTAGATCGATCCACCACTTGTTCTGGATGTCACAGGGTTTCTGTTGGAGCTTGCTGCATGCAAGACAAAAGGCTGTTTTTCTTGCGTGACAGGATGGCAGTGTAAGGTGTTCTTGGAAAACCTGTTTCTACTGCATTATTTGTTGATTTGTTTGTCTGTATATTTTCTTAAGATCCTGGGTATAAAATAAAAACTAGTTTATGGAAACAGAGCCACTGAATGGCTGCGTTCTCAGTCATTTCAATTAAACTCTTTCACCTAAGAAATACATGTTTGTAGAGATGTAGGATACATTTACATGTAAATTATTTAGATTTTTTTCCCTGTACTAAATAGAAAAATATTGAGCTACTAAATCACCTTACTGGGTCCTGACCCTTAGTTCTTTCTCACAAGCATTTTCATAGGTAAGTTCTTTTAACTTGAATTAAATTTTCTGGAAAGTAAGAAATTATATTAACAGGACCAAAAGCTAATACAAAAATTATCCATAGTCTTTCAAAAGTTTTGACTACTTGGATTTCCAGGGATATTAGGAACCCATCTTTTATTACAGAAGAGAGGTGTAGTATTAGAACCTTAACACTAATATTCTAGTATTAGAACACTAATACATGCAGATAGATTAAAGGCAAATATATTTTTAAATGTTTATAATTACCTCCTTGTCATGAAAATAAATCTCCTGAGGGATTTCATTGTAGTAATTTTAATCTTTATAACATTTTACTCTTTAAAACATAGCATATCTAATTATGCTGTTGTTGTTGTTGTTTCAGTTGGCTAGCCCTTGCTACAGGATGTTGACATCTCCTTTTTCTCTGGAATATGAGATAAGCCGATGTGCAAGTTTGGAAATCCTCATAGCATATTCTAAGGGAGTAATACCAGTAGTGTGCATTTGTAACTTGACTAAAAAATGAATACAACACTTATTTATGTTCTGTCCAATAAAATCAGAATAAATAATATTAACAGTGCTTAGAAAAATTTATTTACTCAAATGAAATTTCAAAATGTTTAACAGACCTATTGAAATAGAGTTGTAGTTGCAAATTATGTTTAACTGAATATTTTTGGCTCTTCAAGAAATTAAATTATTATATTACCTCTATCTTCAAAAAGCAAGATGGAGGAAGTCATCAAGATGTCAACATCATTCAGGATTGCTATATCGTTTTCAGCTTTCAGTGTTCCCTGTAGCAGAAGAACCTTGCATCAGTATTGTCAGTTGTCAACAGAGAGTAATAGACATTATCTATTGCAGATAAGTGTCAATGTTTTCCTTACATTGAATTAATGAAAATTTATTACATGTATTACGAAGACCAATCCCCCACACACACTTTTAGACATTCAGATTAAAAGAAGTTTTTCTTCCATTTTAGGATACTTTAAAAAATATGGATCATGTCTCCTTAAAAAACAAACAAACAAACAAACAAACAAACAAATCAAATCTGTAGTATTCCCCAGAGATGTATAGAACTAACCTTGAAGAGAAAAAAGTGCAAACAGACAAATGCAGCACGCCCAGCAGATGAAGCTGCATGGCCAGGCACCTACCATGAACAAGCCCCCTTGTGGGCTTTGGAGACTCAGAGTTAAAACTCTTCCAAACAGAATATTAACACTCTAGATAGCTGCTGCAAATTTTTCCAGTTACCTCTAGACAACCCAAAGTCCAGTGATATCCTCACACTCAGCAATGTTCTTTATTATCCCCAGTGGTGAGTGATGGTTTACACCCTGAGTAGAGCTGAACACTTGCTCATCATCCTTTGAAGTTTTCTCTTCCACTGAATGTGGCTTTCCCTTGCCGTCTTTCAACTTTCCAAAGTGTGAATCTGCTCTGTTCAACCACAGTGTGTTTTGCCATCTGAATTCCCTGTGGTAAAAAAAAAGTGTATCACATCATTAGCATCAGTTGGATTGCATCGCTTGTGTGTCTGTTTCACCTTTTCTGACTATTAAGATTATAAGTCTTTTCAGCCCCTGATTATATATATTCATATGGTACTTGGAACAATGACATCCTAACTGAGTAAATTCTCCAACAACCATGAAATACAAGCAAATTAAGGCTAAAACCTATATATATAATCTCAAAAGTATATTTGCCCAAAAGTTAAATTGCTACAAAGTAGTAATGATTAAGGTTGTAAACTCTAAATAGGATCATCACATTTGTTAGTCAAATTCATATAAAAGTAGTTAAACTTTTATTTCTAGTTCTCCTGACAGTACTACTTAGAGGAACATAGAAGACTAATTTTTCTTGTCGTGTTGTCTAAAGTAATAAATGTGCCTTCCATCTTCAAACTTCACTAAATAGCCTTTTTAAAAATGCTGGTGTAGTTCCTCATAAAGTATGGGGCCTTAATGAATATTAAGAACGCTGCTGAAAATCTGAAAAACTTTTGCAAAGAAGTTTCAAAATGGCCACCTTCTTAAAATTGAAGAGTTTACCTTTAATAAAATTTCAAATTGATTGTTAGTGGATATTTATCCATCTAATTTGATTAGCACATATTGAACTTTTTTCCTGAACCTTTTTGTTTTGAAGATAATATACCAAGTAAATACCAAAACTGAAACAGCAGTGCTCTGTGTTCAGTTGTATATTTACGTGATATCTCCCTGCATGACTTAGGCTTAAGTGTTTATAGAAGAGTTATGTGCAAATTTGCACTTGCACTTAGAAGTTTTGTGTTACCTGTGTGAACTGTATTTTGATGGCACATTGCAATGTTATTAATACAAAATAGCAATGTGTGGAGGAATATCACAGCGATTGGGAGAGATTTAAAGCCTGGAGAGACTTATACGGAGCCTAAAGAAGTCAACTATTTATGGACTTTCATGTTATTCCCTAGTTTATGCCGTATTCTATGTACCCACATGTATATTCCTATGTTAATCCCCCTGGTTTGTACTGAACAGGGTATGTCTGTACTTGCCCACACATTTTCCCGCCAAAAGTTGTTTACCACCCTGTTGCTTAACTCCTCCCGAATTCCTCCCACTTTTCCTCATTCCCCTATCCTGTGATACCCTGAGATGTCAATCCCATGCTCCACCCCAGTTATCAGACCTCCCCTTACCCAAACCCTATATAAATCCTTGTTCTCCTTCAATAAAGTGGCCATTGCACCCTGACCTTCTACCGTGTCAGAACCCTCTGTGCAGTTACATTCCTATTCCCTTCTCCCTCGGGCCGTGGCAGCAATACATAGCATAACTTTGCTAGAGTTAAGTGAATTCATCATATCCAGCAATAGTGAAGAGCCTATATCAAACTTTTTTTGTAAGTAAGAAATCATTATTAATACCTTTTGCAATAGCCATCATGACAGAGCCTTTAAATATTAATATAAAGTGGTGCATTATATATTACTTAACTGAAAAATTTCATAATTATCTTATTCTTCATTAGAAATGAATCATCACCACCATGGCTGGGCTTCACGAACGAAGATTTGGGAAGGTCTCTACCCACGTTTGTTACAAGCGCGTTGGTGGCTGAAAAGGCCAATACGAGACAGGCACGTCCGGTTGCAGAAGGCACAGCAGAAAGACTCCTTAGGTGGTAAATTCTGCAAGGCACGATTCTTTCTGCGTTACCTTTTCTCCTCGAGAGTGATCTTGCGTGCTTTCTCAAAAGCATCAGCAGCATTATAGATGATGTGTCTCCAGGCCTCTTGATTGGAGGCCAGAGTAGACCAGTTATGGTGATCAATATGGTCAAGGCAGAGATGTTGATTTAGGGAGTCCTTGTATCTTTTCTTCAGGGCTCCTCTCATGCAGCAGCTGGTGGCAAGTTCACCATAAAGCAGGATCCTGGGGAGGCGATGGGCAAACGCTTCTTACAGAAAAAACCTCCATTCTGAATCGATGGTCTGAACACTTTCAGACTCTTTTCAGTACCAACTGTGTAGTCCAAGACTTAGACATGAATAAGGTAGGCATAAATACTTAAAATACTGCATGGTGGTATATATATCTATGTACATATTTACGTGTGAGCATAGGTATATGTACTGTGTATAAATACATTTATATGGAGATATACTTACCCAGCTTCTACCAAGGCTAATCAAGGCTGATTTAGTCCAATTTCTATTGTTCTGGCCACTGTTTATACATCTTCTGTATTTTTCTTCAAAATGGATCATTAAATGAGATTCCATCATCATAATCATGGCTAGGCTTCGTGAACGAAGATTAAGGAAGGCTCTATCCACATTTGTTACAAGCGCGCTGGTGGCTAAAAGCCCATATGAGATAGACATGTCCAATTGCAAAAGGCGCAGCAGAAAGACTCCCTAGGTGGTATATTCTGCAAAACATGATTCTTTCTGAGTTGTCTTTTCTCCTCGAGAGTGATCCTGCATGCTTTCTCAAAGGAAACAGCAGCATTATAGATGGTGTGTCTCCAGACCTCCCAATTGGAGGCCAGAGTAGACCAGTTATGTTGAACAATATGGCCAAGGCTGAGATGTTGTTTCAGGGAGTCCTTGTATCTTTTCTTTGGGGCTCCTCTCTTGCGACAGCCGGTGGCAAGTTCACCATAAAGCAGGATCCTGGGGAGGAAGTGCTCCTTCATCCTGGAGACGTGCCCTGCCCAACTCAGCTGTGTTCTCAGCAACATGGCCTCAATACTTGTGATTGCTGCTTGTTCTAGAACAGATGTATTGGTCACATAATCTGACCAGTGGATGTTTAGGATTGTACGGAGACAGCGTTGATGGAAGCGTTCTAGGAGTCGCAGGTGGTGGTGGTAGATGGCCCATGATTCAGATCCATATAAGAGAGTAGACAACACTATGGCTCTGTAAACACTGATCTTTGTACTTTTCTTCAAGTGTTTATTACGCCATACTCTTTTATGGAGTTTTCCAAAAGCACTATGTGCCTTTGCTAACCTGTTGTCTATCTCTCCGTCAATCTTACCATCCGAGGAGATGAGGCTACCTAGGTAATTAAACTGCTGGACTGATTTAAGCTCTGATTGGCCAATGGTGATATGGGGATGATGGAAAACTTCCTGAAGTGCAGGTTGATGGAGAACTTCTGTCTTCTTTAAGCTGACTCCCAGCCCAAAGACCTCAGCAGCATCTGCAAAGCAGGATGTTAAACGCTGCAGAACTGCTTCTGTGTGGGCAACAAGGGCAGTGTCATCAGCATAGAGCAGCTCCCGGACAAGATGGTTTAAGGTCTTAGTGTGGGCCTTCAATCGCCTTAGGTTGAATAGGCTTCCATCAATACAGTATCAAATGTAGATACCGTCCTGATCATCAAGGTCTGCCGTGGCCCTTTGGAGCATCATGCTGAAAAAGATTTTGAATGGGGTTGGTGCAAGAACTCAGCCTTGTTTCACACCATTGGTTATTAGAAAGGGCTCAGAAAGTGCATTGCCATATCTGACTTGGACGTGCTGATCCTCATGGAGTGAGATGATCATTTTGAGGAACTTGGGGGAACATCCTAAATGTTCCAAAATCTGCCAGAGACCTTTTCTGCTCACAGTATCAAAAGCCTTGGTGAGATCAACAAAGGTTACATAGAGACCTTTGTTCTGTTCCCTACACTTCTCTTGCAGTTGTCTGAGAACAAATACCATGTCTGTGGTACTCCTGTTGGCTCTGAAACCACATTGGCTTTCAGGTAGAATTCCTTCTTCTATAGCGGGTATTAGTCTGTTCAAGAGTATTCTTGCCAGGATTTTGCCAGCAACGGAGAGCAGAGTAATACCACGGTAATTTCACAGATCATCAGACATCAAGCAACTCTTGATCTTCCCCATCTAAATTAATCATTAGCACCTTAAATATTTCTTGCTCAAAGTACCATATAGCATATACCCTTCATGGTATGTGCTACCAGGCTGTTTGTAGAATGCATTTAAGAAAGTTATACTGACATTAACCAATTTTTTATGTACAGGAAAAATATTTTTGATTGGAAATTCTACTACATCCATCCTAGACTTATTAAATACTGCATGCAAATGGAAATGTCTTCAATGACAAATTGTTCTTATTTATAAAATAATTGTCTTTCTCAGTCAATTCTGTTACAACAAATGGAAGCTCATACTACTGTACTACTACTTTTAGCAGAAGCAGCAATCAAAAAACTGTGCATGTAAATAATATTTAAGTCTTAAGCCATGTTTCTTCATAAAGCTTTCCTGATAATTTCTTTAGAAAAGAAAAAAATGTGGATTGCCTTATAAGAACTCTTTGAAATCCTTTTTGTAAAGATTGCTTATGTCTGGTACCATTTCCTCCCTAATAATTAAGTAAATTCAGTCAGACTCCTGCAGAAATCTCTGTGCGTCTGAAGAACAATTTCAGTTCTATCTAGCTATTGATACATTTTGAGCCCTTCTCATATATAATGGACAACAGATCAGGTTCCTTCTTTTTTTTAGTTATCCACTAATGTTGTACGGACAGCAGAATGCTAAAATACTTTTTCCTTTCCCTCACTGCTTTTCTTATCTTTAACTTAGGCCTGTTAAATCTGACAATAACGGCTGGAAAAAGTCCTAAAAACTTACCTGTGAAAAGAATTCAGCAAGGACTTCTCTCCCTCAGCTTGTGCTGTGTGTCCTGCCTTCTCCTTGTACACTCGCAAATGCCATGACACCATCTGCAGTATTCACAGAAGGATGGTGCAACTTTTCTTGGCCACCACACCAGAGAAAGCATTGGTCTACGGGGCCCAAGAGCAAGGGCCTCTCTTCCTTCTCCAAATGTAGTGGCACAGAGTGGCTGCTGCCTTCAGAAGAGCAGAGATACTCCTGCTGCAGTCATTTCTCTGTCACAGGAAGAAATGTGTGTGGGCAGTTGTCTTATCTTTATTTATTAACAGGTTTTTGGGTTTTTGTTGGTTTGGTTTTTTTTTCATGAGTAAAACCTACTGCAGATTTTTCCCCTTTCAATATAAAAAAAGCTTCTGTTATAGTATTGTTTGTGATTTCCAAAAATAACGTGTTTAGAAGCACATTTCCACTGGAACTGCTCCACTGACTGCTGCGTGTTCTTAGCTATGTTGTCTAACATTCCCTCTGGGTTTAGGAAATTCCACATCAGTAGCACTCCTAATGCATTTTCAAGCTTTTCTTTGTGACTATGGGCTGGATCCAGACATAATTGCATGATTCCCAAAGAAAAGGTTTCAGAAATAAGTCTGTAGTGTGCACATGATTTAGTCCTAACTACTACAGAAGCTCATCAAAAAGGATTATGACAAAATGACCGATTTGTAATCTTTCTTCCATAAAGATGTTATCATTTCTGTCTTTCAAAAGACGCTGCATAGGCACCTGAGAAAGAGGGAACCAGTGTTTGATAAGGAGCTCTCTCCTTTCTAGTGTCCACATAACTCCTCTATGGACAAAGAGCCACAATTACCGTTCTGCTCAAAAGGGTTCTGTCTTGAATACAAAAGAAATTTCCATGTAGAGAACAAATGCCAAAATCATAAAATGAATGAAAATGAGCATTCATGAAAATCATAGCAAACCAAAAACACAGGAAGGATACAAACTGCAAGAGAGTTCTATCTGTGGTCCAGTTGTAGAAACGGCAGATCCCACACAGCAATGAAAACAGTTGTAGAAAAATCCATATTTTGTTATTCTAGAGGTGTATGTATTATATTTAAATAGATCTAGCCTTTTCTAGAGTAGAATTTGGCATGTGTACTTCCCCTAACCAAGTGGTAAAAGAATACATCTTCACAAAAATGAAGTTACAGCCGCAAGGCTTCGTTTTAACCACAACTGAATTGCATTCAGAAGCACAGAGAAGCAGCTTGACAGGAAATACTTTTAAGAGTCAGAAACTACATCTGCATTTTCAGAAAGATATGGTCATTTTAGAAGCATATGAAGCTTTTTGGTTACAAGTGACGAGCTGCAGTGTTAGTTGGGGCAGTTCAGTAATATTCTTTCCTGTAATATCCACAAGGCTGTGACTGTGCTCATCATAAGTTTCAGTTTATTTAGCTTAAAGTAATGTGGGGACCAGAGGCTTAAATTAAAGAAAGAGCAGCTTCAGCTCCAGAGATGTTTGCTTAATTCCGACTGGCATAGGATAATCTTCGTTTGCCTCACCAAGCAAAGCTGTTTCCTTCGGATCATAAAAATTCCAATTCAGCTCCCAGCTACAACAGCATACAAAACACATTCACGCAAAGCCCAAGCACCATATGAGGGAACTTTGCTAATTAGAGAAATCTGTTTGGCTTCCAAAGGATAGACACAATAAAAGTCAGAGGAAGGAGTCTGAACTCTGTAGCAGTGAAGAGATTACTTTGCTTTAAAAGGAAACAGCTGAATTTAGGACAGAACTACATTTTTATCTTGAAAATCATAGAACATTTTGGAAGATTACCCTTGGATTGAGAAAGTATAAAGCTGACTCAATTTTAAACTGTTTCCATAAATTTAAATCAAAAGACTTATAGCTGTGTCTTGGGATCCACCAAGATGAAGAAACAATTTTTGCACAGCCTGTAAAGGCATTTTCAGTAACAAGTTCACAACAAGGTTGTCTTTGCTCCCCTCTTACAATCATTAGGATCTAGACAAATCCAGTAATTAATCTAAGATTTCCAGATTGAAAGAGTTACCTTCTTTTAACCAAAGAATTCTGACTAACTCTTTCCATTATTTTCCCAACTCTGGCTCTCATTTCTGTGAAAGTTTTCCCAGGATGTGGAGAAGGCTGAGATGCCCAAGGACTTTTTGCCTTGGTCTTCACAAGGAAGTGCTCCAGCCACACTGTCTCAGTTGCAGAGGTCAAAGGCAGGGACTGGAAAAAAGTAAAACTGCTTACTATAAGAGAGAATCAGGTTCAAGACCATTTAAGGAACCAGAAGGTACACAAGTCAATGGAACCTGAAAAGATTAATCCTCAGGTCCTGTAGGAACTGGCTGAGGAAGTGGCTAAGGCACTATCTATCATACTTGAGAAGTCATGGCATCTCTGTGAAGTTCCCACTGGAAAAAAAAAAGGAAAGGGGAGATTTAACATCCATTTTTAAACAGTCACTAAAGGAAACCTCTAGAACTGCAGTCTAGTCAGTCTTGCTCAGTGCCTTGCAAGATCATGGAGCAGATCCTCTTGGAAACTATGTCAAGACACATTGAAAATTGTGAAGTGATTGGTGACAGCCAAGAAGGCTTTGCTAAGGGCAAATCATGCCTTGCAAATTTGGTGATCCTCTATTACAGGGTTACAGTCATGGACGAGGGAAGAGTGACTGATGTCAGCCATCCAGAATTGTGCAAAGCATTTGACACTGTCCCACATGACATCCAAGTGCAAGGTGCTGCACCTGGTATCAGTATAGACTGGGTGGTGAATGCATCAAAAACAGCCCTGAGGAGAAGGATTTGGGGGTTCTGCTGGATGAAAAACTTGATATGACCCAGTAATGTGCTCTTGCAGCCCAGAAAGGTATCTTCACCCTCGGCTGCATCAAAAGCAGCATGGCCAGCAGGTCAAGGGAGGCGATTCTTCCCTTCTCTGATCCACTCTGGTGAGACCCCACCTGATATGCTGCCAGCAGGTCTGGGGTCCCCAGCACAGGAAGGACATTGACCTGTTGGAGCAAGTCCAGAGGAGTCCATGAAAATGATCAAAGGGCTGAAGCAACTCTCCTATGAAGAAAGGATGACAGAGTTGGGAGAAGAGAAAGCTCTGCAGCCTTCTCTATAGCAGCCTTCCAGTGCCTAAAGGAGGCCTACAAGAAAACTAGAGATGAACTTTTGACAAAGGCTTGTAGAGATAGAACAAGGGGTAATGGCTTTAAATTGAAAGAGTAGGCTTTGGCTAGTTACTGGGAAGAAATTCTTTACTATGAGGGTGGTGAGGCATTGGAACAGGTTGTCCAGAGAAGTTGTGGATGCCCCTGAAAGTCTTCGAAGCCGGGTTGGATGGGCCTTGCAGCAACCTGGTCTAGAGGAAGGTGTTCCTGCCCATAGCCAGGGATGGAAACTAGATGATTTTTGAGGTCACTTCCAAGCCAAACCATTCTGTGTATCTATGATTGTATGAAGGTCATACACCAGAAACCTACAGCCAAGATTCACTTGCTGGAAGGGCAACATGGCTCACAAAGGAGGCATTCATTGCACTCCTCTTAAACACAAGTCTTGAGAAGGTTTAGTTTTTTGTGTTGTTTTTATGTAGGCTGGGACTGAGAGAAGTATTAGTCAAAGAACCAAGCAGTATAAGGAGCTCTGTTCTATTTCTTGCCCTTTACCTCTTGGGTCCTACAATATTTAGAAAATACTTTCTCCACTAGCTTTTGCAATGAAATGGCACACTATGTATGAACACATCTTCCATCAAACTTATAATATCTATCACTGATTTCACTGCTGAACAACACTAGCATCACTCACAAATGTGCCTCATCAAACCTCATCAACCATGCTTGTTGTGGGGGAAGACTCAAGATAAGAAAATGGAAGTGAAGGAGAGAGATGGAGAGGAGGAGGAGGAGAAAAATAATAAGAAAAAATGTATCTATGTCCCTAGGGAAGCTCCAGGATGTGTTTTTAAACTAGCAAATCAACAATTAATATTTAAAGAAGAAATAAAAGGCAGATCAGCAGAAAACGTACTTTGGAAGTACCTATAAAGACAATTTTATTGATGCTTTCATTCTCTTGACTGTTTTTTTTATGCACCTTTTTTGCAGGAGACCTTTAGCTACCCACACAGGTGCATCATTTCAAAAAAACTTAAAAAAATAAAATAAAATTTCAAAAGGCAGTGAATATTTTGTCATGATTCATTAAGACCTAAACAATAATAATGGAACCCATTCAAATCCATGAAACTTGGTGTTGGAGGAGAGGAGACAGAATGGGAAAAATATCAAGCATGGAGAAAGATCTATGATCCCTGAATGGACACTTTTATACCAGAAAGGACACTGTATTACTGAAATGGACATTCCTGCACCGGATTAGACATTCACTGGACAGACAGTTTTACCCCAGTTTTCCCCAGTTCATTGTTATGTTGTTATGAAGTTCCATGTACCCCAGTTTATTGTTAAAAATTTATGTCCTCCATTCTGTCTCCCCTTCTTCCCCACATTTTCCTGCCTAAACTTGTTTATCTCCTTGTTCTCCCCTGTTTTCCCGCTCCTCTGCCTGTGATTGGTTGTGGTCTGCTGCAGTGCAGAGGTAGCTCCTATTGGCCCATTCCCCCAGAGACACCAAAACTCCTCCCACTTGTACCCTGTTGTCCTATCAAGTGTTTCCCTGGGTTGTCAGTCTCTTGCTCCTCCCCCAGCCTGAGTCCACCCCCTGAACCTACCTATTTAAGTTGCTGTTACCCTCAATAAAGTTGGCATTGCTTCCTTCACCTCAACTGTGTCCCGAACCTCATTGCAGTGCCATGTCCCCATTCCCTTTTCCCTGTGGGCCGTGGCAACTTGGAACTGCTGCTAAGAGCCAGAAAAATGCCATGTGGGCTTTGTCAAAGCAACAGAATCATTTATTATTATTGCAAGCATGTTCAGGTTGAGAAAAAGTTTCTGCTGTCATATACAAGAGTATGTTGTATCCATCTCATTCCCTTCCGTTTAGGTAGGTTAGGGAGGTAAAAATACACACTTTCACCTACTTTCTCCGTCTGCAAAGTATCATATTATGAGAAACTGCACCTGATCCATCATGCCATGCTCTGTGATGGGGCAGCATCATCAATGCTGTCCAGTATGATCCAACCAGTGGAAAAATATAAACCACTTGGACAACTGGAAATTAATGAAGTTTAAAGAAAATCAGTCACAAAATAAACCACCACTGTCAGGAAAAATAAATTAAATGCAATGTGCTTTAAAAACATATACGTGTTGCCAATGTTCCAGAGAAATGGAAATGGTGATGAACTAATTTCTCCATCGTGTGCAGAAATCCTGGTACAAAGCCATTTTTTTTTATTCATGTAACAAAGATCAGAATCTGTGAATAAGTTCATAAAGCACTGCTATATCTACTCCTGAAAAATCAGTGTAACATAAAAAGAACAAACAAAAAAAAACCAAACCAAACAAACAAAACCTCAAAGCACAGTTTATTAATTATTAAATTACAAAACCCCAGCTTTAATACCAAAATGAAGTAGCCATTCTGTTAAATAGTGGCAGCTGCTAATATAAAAGGAGGTATTGTCTCCCCCACCGACTCTGTTTTCTTCAAATTCCCTCACAAATCCCAGGAGTCTCCTGGAACTTTGTGGGATTTGACCATACAAGTGTACACTGAATATCACATACTTAAGAGATGTTTCCTCCTGAATCTGGCATTTCTGCAAGGTGGCATATGCTCTTTTCAACCCAACCAACCTCTTGTTCACTGTCCTGACCTATATACAGCACTGCTCTTGTATTCACTACCTTGAGTACTCATGCTGTGACACAGGTCCTGAGGCTTTATCCATACTTGCTCTTCAGTACAGCTCCCATTCATACCTGCAGCAGGTTGGTCCTGCTAGCAGCCAAACCCTCACCCAGCTCACACTTTGACCTCAGCAGGCAGAAGCGAGAAAGCTTATGGATCAAGATAAAGACTGAGGGTTTTCTTATCAATTACCACATCAGTCACAAATGACTTGGCTTGGGGAATTTTATTTATTGCCAATAAATACAAATATATTTAACTACTGATTGTTGGATATTGTTAATTATAAACAAACCAAAACAAAACCAAACAAAACCACAAACAAGAAAAACAACCACCACCACAACAACAAAAATAAACAAATATTAAAACACCTTGGAAAAACATCTCTCCATCAGGTTCCATTTCACTCCTTCACTCCATGTGCCTCTCATGTCTCCCAGTGCTCCTTGCTATGATGCAGGTTACACTCAACATGGAATGAAGGAGTGGGAACAGGGGTCTGCCATGGTCATACACAGCAGTTTCTCTCTGCTGCTTCTCCTTCCTCATACCTTTCATCTTGTCCAGTACAGTCCCTTAATGGGCTGCAGGGGTTTTTCTCTGCTATGGCATCTTCTCTTCCTCATCTAAACTAAATTTTCCCTCTGCACTTTCTCACTCCTTTGACAACCTACTTTTCCCACCATGCCCAAAACTGGGTCATCTACACCAAATAAATTGCTAATCAAAATCCAACATCTTCCAATCATCTTCATATTTTGGAAAGCGGGCTCTGCCTCAGCCTCTCTTCTTAATGTGTGTCTACAAGGACGGCACCATGACTTGGCAAACCATTTTTCATTCCTTTTCAGAAATATTTCAAAGTTCAATTTATAGGGTTTTATTGTTGTTGTTGTTGTGAAGTTCTAGAAATCTTCTACATTAATTTAAAATGAGACATTTATTGCAGTGTGATTTTTTTTTGTAGATGCATTGTTGATTTTGTGCACTACTAATCCTGACCTCAAGTTAGAATGTAAATTGACACATTTCTCAAAATAAGGTTTGTTTGGAAATGTGACAGTTTATTCCTTCTTTTGATAACATAAACCATAAAGTGAAGGAGATGATTGCTATCATTTGTTTGTTGGTAAATCAGAAGGCTAGAATTCCTAGTTAAATGGTTTTTTCTGCCTTTCAGTCCCTATAAATTTGCCACCTTTTAGCAAATTTCTCTGCCTTATTTGTCTGCTCATGTTAATTTATTCCACTCTTTGTGCTAACCTGTTTCACTGAGCAAGGTGAGGTCAAGATATTGAGTGCTCAGCAGACATACAGGAAGAATAGCACATGCTAACAACAAGATGGTAAGGTGGAAACTGCCTTTTCTGATTAAGACTGTCTGAGCTCTTGCATGGTGATGAATAAGGAATCAAAATCTAATATGTCTTTTTATGCTGTAGGCTTCTCTTAAAGTTTGTATATTTTCTACAACACGCATAATCTGAGTGTTTTACTTGTACTTGAAACCAAACTATTTTTCCCCACTGTTCAAAAATTCTACGACTGTCAATCATACAAGAAAAGACTAGTCTAAATAGATCAAATAAACAAAGAACCAAGTTATCTAACTCCAGCTACTTCCGTCTGCTCATTCAGCACCTCATGGGACACATTACTCTGATGCACTGTTCCTATAGCAGTTCCTCATTTAAGACAGAGACTGCTACAAAGCTACTGTCCTAATTTTGAAACTTTTGCTGGAATGTGTTTTGAGACTCTCCTATCACCAGAGTCCCTCTTGAGACAATCACCTCCATCGAATACTCTACCCCACTGCTAGGCCCTTGAATGATCCCTCTCCAAGTGTCCTAGTTAGGACAGCTGAGACCAGTTCATCATGGTATGGGTGTAACCCAAAACTGTGTATTCTATAGCCTTCCATGCCATTTCCCAGAAACTGTTGTCAATAGACTATTCGCACCCTCTGCCCATAGAGCCTGACTCCTCAGGCTATAAACTAGGTGTTAAGAGGCCTGTGAGATAGGATGCTCTTGTCCTCACACCCTTTGTGGAACTCCCCGCCCTGAGGGAAGTACTGAGCATTCCTGCCTGGACTGGAGGATATATAATCTTGGAGTCTTGGAACATTTTTAACCCACTCGTGGGATCCAGAGGAAGACTGCAGCTCATCGCTCTCAACCAGACTTAGACCACCACCCTATACTGGACTGCAATCACCACTTTTGACCAGACTGCAACAGCTCTCCCACCAGCAGGTTTTTCCCCTCTCCCTTTACTTTGGACTCAAGCGGGGCCCAAGGAACATCACTTTGTTCATGCCCCAGGGTACTGGGTTATACATTTGGGTTTTGTGGGTTAAGACCAATTGTTTGTTTGTATGATTGTACTTACTGTATTATTTTAGTAAATTGTTATTCTGACTTATAATCTCTCCTTTGAGTTGAGTTCATTTCCCCTGCTGGTTAACTCTTAAACCAGTACACCAAGTTCTTGAAAAGAAATTGGAATTTTACGTTACACAAGTGGCGATACCTGAGTCTCCTGATGGTTTAGCTACAACAGCATCTCCATCCAAAAAATCCACCTTCCTCAGTCTACCTTTCCTTTGTTCTACTAATAGATAAAGACAGACGAAAATGCTCTTCATCTCCTTTTGGGGTTTATTATGGTCATAGCATTTGGGTGCAGGGTTCAATTTCATGATGAAAACTAGACACTTTGCATTGTCTCTAATAGTGGGCATCAAAGTGAACAGTTTGACATGTTATCTGCCTCCAACATTTCAAGATTAGTGGTATTTTGCTTCAGGACTTTTATGTTTAAAAAGTTCAGCAGAGCAAGATCAGATATGAAGGTACACAATTTGGTTTTCATTAAAACCAAATACTGTAACCGCAGAAAGGAGAAAAATCTTTCTCTTCCTTGCACATTTAGCTGTGCTTATCTACAAAATTGCTATAAAGACATGCTATATCTAGAAAAAATAGTTCAAGAACAATTCTAACAGATTTGGGTTGCAATACAAGTAATGTGAGCACCATATCAGTTACAAGTCAACACTTCTTCACTGGTAGATGGATTTTCAGCATTAGTTTGAAACAAAACACTGAATGGAATCATGGTAATAAGAAGAATGCTGTTTACTATAGGAGAGCTCTCATCATCAGCTATATGGTAAAATGCTGTCTTTAGTTGTACTGTAGGTATCCTCACCTTGAACTGCTTTTTCTACTATTTAGTCTACTGTTTATTCAGAAATTAATACCTTCTAATTGTGTATTTTCGTACAAATTTACAGAGTTACTTCCAGTGACAGTCACAACATCAAAATTGTGTCTCTATACCACATATTCTTTCTTCTGAAGTTCTAGAAAATTCAGTGAAAATAATTGACTTGGCCAAGATAGCAGAGAATTTTAGTAGAGGGGAGAAAGCTAAATACCAAATATTCTTCATTTTTAGAGTCACTATCCAGTCCTCCCTTGCTTATACTTAGTGCGTTCTTCAGTTGTGTTAGTCTTACATTTTATGCAATAAATAATTAAATGTTTTAGTTTGTTTTGACTTATCAGTCATTTCAATAGGTTGCACAAAACTTCAGAGTCCCTCTGAAGGGGTTACAAAGTATGAGAGGACTTAATGGTTTTCACTCATACCTCTAGTAACACAAGTGAGACTTTGCAATCATGGAGAGGCAGGTGTGTTTGTTTCTTTTTTTTTAAGGTAACAACTGTTGGGAACATTCCCATAAGAATACTGCAGCATGTTATTTAGAATTCCTGCATGAATCATAGAACCATTAAGTTTGGAAAAGACCTCTAAGATTATTGGGTCCAACCAGTAAAGGAGCACTGCAAAGTCCACCACTAAACCATGTCTATAAGAACCATGATTACACATCTTTTGAATACTCCCGAAGTTCGTAACTCAACTACCTACTCGGGGAGCCTGTTCCATTGCTCTACAGCCCTTTCAGTGAAGAACTTTTCTCTGCTATCCAATCTAATCCTCCTCTGGGGCAACTTGAGTCTGTTTCTTCTTGTACTATTGCTTATTACTTCAGGGTATAGACCAACCTCCATCTCGCTAAAACCTCTTTTCTGGTAGTTGTAGAGAGACATGAGGTCTCCCCTCAGCCTTATTTTCTCCAGGCTATACAATCCCAGCTCTCTCATTCATAGTTCATAAGGTTTGTGCTCCAGACCCTTCAGTAGCTTCATTATCCTTCTCTGGACATACTCCTGCACCTCAGTGTCTTTCTTACAGTGAGGGGCCCAATACTGAATGTAGTGTTTGAGATGCAAACTCACCAGTGCTGAGTACAGGGGACAATAAGTTCCCTAGTCCTGCTGGCCACACTATTTCTGACACATGCCAAGATATTTGCGTATTTTCACATGAATATTCTACCAAGAGTTACATTTGCAATAAGATTACTATTATAAAAATATTCCAAAAATTTTCCTTTTCAACAAGATATCTTCCTTTGATTTACCATGTTAAATATTTTCCATTTTTGAATGCTGAAGTAATACAAGAAAAGCAATCTGATTCCTTTATTGAAAGCTTGCAAATTCAATTAGATAGTTAGTTTAACCTTACTTATTGGAGGGGACGGGAGAGGAAGTCTCTGCAGATTTATTTACCTAGATCTATTACAAAAAACAGCTACCTTTATTTAGGATGACCTTGGGGAAAATAATCAAGGTTTACCTTTCACTTTTCCCTGAGGCTCACTGGTAGGTAGTTGCAAGTGAGAACTAAGGTAATAAATATCTGATGTGGCAGAAGATTGAATGTCCCCATATATCCTAGTTGCTGGGTGCAGATGCTGAATACACCTTGCTGACATATGCGAAGTATGTTAACCCTTCAAAAGGGCACATTTGCAATGTAAATTTAGGAGCGGGACTTTTGAATCTTACTAGAGTCAGCCTGCAGGGCTCCCTTAATTCCAGTAAGAAACTGGAAAGGATGACAGAATCATAGTATTACGAAACTGTTAAAGTTGGAAAAGACCTCTATGATTATCAGGTTCAACTATTAACTCAGCACTGTCATGTTCACCACTAACCTGTGTCCTCAAGTGCCACATCCACATGATTTTTGAGCAATTCCAGAGAGATGATTCCACCACTTCTCTGGGTTTGACCATCCTTTCAGTGAAGGAATTTTTCCTAATATCCAATCCAAACCTCCCCTAGTGCAACTCAGAATCATAGAATCATAAATTGGCCTGGGCTGGAAGGTCCTTAAAAATCATCCAGTTCCAACCCCCCGAACAGAGACACCTTCCTCTAGACCAGGTCTCTCAGAGCTCCATCCAACCTGGTATTGAACACTTCCAGGAATGGGACATCCACAACTTCTCTGGGAAAAGCGTTCTAGTGCCTCACACCTTCACAGTAAAGCATTTTTTCCTCATATCTAATCTAAAAATACTTTTCTTCAATTTGAAGCCATTCTCCCTTGTTCTGTCACCACGTGCTTTTGTAAACAGTCTCTCTCCATCTGGTAGGCTCCCTTTCTTTCAGAAAGGCCTCTGAAAGAGATGTCTGGGTGTGATTTCACCACTACTCTAGGCAACTTATTTCAATGTCTAATCACCATTTCAGTCCAAAATTTTTTTCTAATATCTAATTTGAATCTCCACTGGTGTGACTTTAGGCCATTTCCTCTCATTCTTTTGCTTGAGATATGGCAGAATAGACCGACCCCAACCTCACTACCACTGCCTTTCAGGTAGTTGTAGAGAGCACAGCAGTCTGCACTTCCCTCAACTATTCCTTGTAAGAGTTGTGCTCCAGACCCTTCACCAGCAATTCTCTGGACATGTTCCAGCACCTCAATGTCTTTCTTGCAGTGAGGGGCCCAGAAATGAACACAGGATTGGAAGTGCTGGCTCACCAGTGCAGGGTACAGAGGGATAATCACTCCCTAGTCCTGCTGGCCATGCTATATCTAATGCAAGACAAGATGTCATCAGCTGCCTTGGCCACCTGGCTCATGCTCAGCTGAATGTTGACCCTTTCTGCTGAGCAGATCTCAAGCTACTCTTCCCCCAGCTTGTAGCACAGCATGGGGTTGTTGTGACCCAAGGGCAGAACCTACACTTTGCCTTGTTGCAATGCATGCATTTGTCCTTAGCCCACTGATCCAGTCTGTTCAGATCCCTCTGTAGACCCTTCCTGCCCTCCAGCTGATCCAACACTCCCACCAATCTTGATGTTGTCTATGAAGTTACTGAGGAGATGCACTCAATTCCCTAATCCAAATCATTAATAAAGATGTTAAACAGGACTGGGCCAAACACGGAGCCCAGGGGAATCCCACTAGTGACCAGCCATAACTGGACGTAGCACCATTCAGCACCATTCTCTGAGTGCGGCCATCCAGCCAGTTTTTAACCCAGTGAAGAGTTCCTGCCCAAGCCATGAGCATCCAGTTTCTTCAGGAGAATGGTGTGGGAAATGGTGTCAAATGCTTTACAGAGGTCATGTAAATGATCATGCTGCCTGGGCCTGAGCCCCTGTTTTTTCTGCATATGTTGTGTGATGGCATTCCGGATGATCTGCTCCACAGCCTTCTCCGGTACTGACAGGCTGACAGGCCTGTAGTTTTCTAGATCATCCTTCTGACCATTCTTGAGCTGGATGTTACATTTGCTAATTTTGAATCAACTGGGACTCTCTGGCTAACCAGGATGGCTTGCAAATGATTGAAAGTGGCTTGATAAACTCTTTCGCCAGTTCCCTCATTTCTCTCATGTGAATCCCATCTGGGCCCATACATAGACTTGTGGAAGTCTAATTGGCATAGCAGGTCACTAACCATTTTCTCATGGATTATAGGGGCTTCAGTCAGCTCCCTGTCACTAAATTCCACCTCTGGGAGCTGAGTACCCTGAGGAGAACTGGTCTTAATATTAAAGAATGCGGCAAAGAAGGCATTATTTACCCCAGCCTTTTCCTCATCCCCTAACACTATGTTGCCTGCTGCATCCAGCAAAGGATGGAGACTCTCTTTAGCCCTTGTTTTGTTGGCAGTGTATTTATAGAAATATTTTTATTGTCTTTAATCACAGTGGTCAAATTAAGTTCCAGTTTGGCTTTGGTTCTTCTATTTTTATCCCTACATAAAAACTTCTTGTAGTCCCCCTAAGTTTCCTGTACCTCCTTGCAGAGGTGATACACTCTTTTTTTATTCCCTGAGTTCCAACCTAAGTTCTCTGTTTAAACAGGCTGATCTTTTTCCCCAGTAGCTTGTTTCACGGCCTGCTCCTGGATCTTTATTCTTCTTAAAGCACACCCAACCTTCCTGGACTCCTTTGCCCCTCAAGATTGGCAGCAAGCGACTCTGTTAATCAGTCACCTAAACAGGTCAAAGTCTTGTCACATTTCTTCTAGAGCTTGACTTTACACATACACATATATATACAGATGTGTAAAACCAAAGGGAACTTAAAATCATACCTGTAAGACCCTATTCAGAGCATAAATTCTGTATATTTTCTGTAGACTGATGCCTTGTGGCAATACACAAACAAAATAAGCAAAAAAAATTACCCACTTGTAAATGAATGACATATTGTTTCTCTCTAATATTCCTGGAAACTTTACTTCTAGGAAAACCTCAGCCAAGCTTGAGGTTATAAATGAAATATGCTTTTTAAAATAAGAGGTGTTTTGCTAAAATAAAATACTTAATCTGCCATAAAGTAAATAGTGTACTTATTAAGACTATGCATATTACAGATTGTAGTGGAGCAGACTAAGTAACATAATGTTCCTAAAAGGAATATCCTCAGTAATGTTCACGCTTCTATGGCATAATGAAACTTCTTGGAGATAAATACTGCACTGATTTTTCCAAAATATCAGATATGATAAAATACTAAAGGGGAAAAAGACCAAGGTGCAGCTCTCACTGACTGGTATCACTCCAATAAAAGTATTCTTCAGAGAAAAGTGCTTTGACAAGAAAAAGGGTCTGACAGTTTAATGTCAGAATGGTTATGGTTGAGTGTATATTATGCTGATTTTATACATGAGCTTTTAAAATCTGTAGAACTGGAAACATGAATGATTTTGTAAATTTTTACATATAATATTCACTTTTAACCAACCCAGAAAGAGATGATAAAATATAAATTTCCCACTAGAAGGTTTTGTATGTTAGCAACAGGTTTTCTTTTTGATTTAAAGTCCACCACTGGTCTCACTGAAATTGTCAACATCAGATTTCTATTGCAACAAGCAGCAGCATTTCTGGTTCAGAAAAAAAAATCTTTAATTTTAAAATCAATTTTGATATTAGTGTTTAGAAATACAACATTTACTACTTGAAAAAAAAGTTAATAATAGAATGAAATTCTCAGGACACTATTTTACTTTTGGATGATGCTTTTACAAAGAGGCTTTGAAAACAATCTTAACTCTATATACAAACCACTACAGGCTTCTTCAGGGCCTCAGTACATACAAGGATTTTTTTGTTGTTGTTGTTGCCAGAAGATTACGTAACAGCCATTATGAAGCAAATAATCCATCCCAAAAGTTTTTGCCACCCATATGTTATGAAAATCATTAGAATGTTGAAATTTCAGAACTGAAAATTGTCTGGAAGAAAACAGGAACCTGTGAAGCCCTGAGAGAAGTACTCTTTCATCAAACAAGCCTGCATCAAATTGTAGTTGGAGTCAGAAGCCAGAAAAAGGTGTTGAAAGTGTAATTAACAAATGGCTTCATATTCCTTCAAGGAAATCACAGACTGAAATAGCTTTTCTTAATGAACATTTCTCTTGAAAAATAGTGTTGCATCAATCATCCTCGACATTCATAACAATAACATAATATTCTCATGTGTTTTCCTATGTAATGTTGTTTAAATGGCATAATAAATACTGTCATTCTGTGTACTAACAGGAATGGGCAATCCTTTGTTTTGTGCATGATTGCATTTACACATTATAGAACTATGAAATATTTACAAAGTGAAGGTTAAATCAATACGGGTTTAAAATTTGAACTCCTGTCTCCTGGGGCTTATATCATTTTGATTTAATGAAGTAAAAGGAGGGAGAATGTTGACATACAGGAAAAAATATTTTGATTCCCCTTTATTGTATATAGAGAGGGTGTTAAACTAGAATTTGCTGGTGACTCATGCTGTAATTAATTATTACACCTTTTTTGTTCAGGCTATTATTTGAGCTGTCTCATTTGTAAAACATAAAATCTAACTATTAAGCAAAAGAGAAGGAAAAAATGAGATACAATCAACAGAAAATAAAAAAATTAATGCTTAACCAATGCAATTGCTTAACCAGTGCTGATTTTTAGTAGATTTAACATATAAACCACTATTTGGGCTCAAAGAAGAAATATATTTAATTTACCAGAGTTTCCTGTAGAAAATGGAAAAAAACCCCCAAAACACAAAAAAACCCCCTGAACATAGAATTATAGAATCATAGAATCAACTGGGTTGGAAAAGACCTCCAAGATCATCCAACCCTCAAACATGTCAAACCAATGTGAAGTTTGTAAGTAGAGGAGCATATATTTATGAATGTATGGTCTTATCTGGTTGTTTGGGTACTTCGACTCATAAATCAAATTAGCATATATTATTTTCAGATCAATTCCACAGCAGGATAAGAATATACCCATTGCTATTCACTAAAGTCTCACTTTAGTTCAAGTCTCACATCAGTGCAAGGATGGGTATCTTTGTTTCTTAATTTTGAGTGCAGCCAGATGAGATGTTCATAAATGAGCATATCGTTTAGTAGATGAGTCTAAGGAGTATACTTTAGTTTATGATTTTTTCTGCAGAGACTTCAGTTTTTCCAAATACAATTTTTCAATTATCAAGAATTGTTTAAGATTATATAGAAACATTTTTTAGATTCTGTTGTTCGCCAGCTATTAGCTTCCATCATAAATTTTTACATTTGCTTATTCCTATCAATTATTTATGCCACAATTCTGCTCTTTGGTTATACTAAATGAAACTCTGATAAACCAGAAAAAGGAAGTCAGAGTGATTTTTAGCACCATTTTAAATACTTACTAATTTTTATATTGTGTACACTAATTTGGACAGCTATTGTGGAGACAAGAAAACCTCTCGCACTTTTTTTTTGTTCATACTGGCAATTGAAATTGGTATTAGGTAAAATTTAGAAGGTGTAACTAACATGTTTGATTTAATTTACTCTGCAAACTTCCAACCAGAGTACCTGTGGTATAAGTTTCACGAAGAGAAGTGCTGGATTCTGCAGCTGGGATGGGGCAACCCTGGATGTATGTACGGACTGGGGAATGAGATGCTGGAAAGCAGTGCCATGGAAAGGGGCCTGGGGGTCCTGATTCATGGCAAGTTGGATATGAGTCAGCAGTGCCCTGGCAGCCAGGAGGGCCAGCCGTGTCCTGGGGGCATCAGGCACAGCATCACCAGCTGGTTGAGGGAGGGGATTGTCCCACTCTGCTCTGCACTGGTGTGGCCTCACCTTGAATATTGTGTGCAGTTTTGGGCACCACAAATCATAACTAGGAAGCTGAGAGTAAACAGTGAAAACCAACTATGGGCAGCCTCTTGACCTTAGAATAAAGCGTAAAAAATTATCAGGGACAATATTGTGAAGTGTCAATCAGTATTCATTAACACTAACCTAATTATTTCCTAAGGCAACTGAAAAACCTCTTTCTATTTGTTTTATTAGCTGTAATACAGAGAAGATTTTTCTGGAAAATTAATAAACTAGGCTTTGAGGTAGTGTATTTGGTTTACAAGACAAGGTTTTGGTAGTGAGGGACTACAGCAGTGGTTTCTGTGAGAAGCTGCTAGAAGTTTCCCCTATGTCCAACAAAGCCAGTGCCAGCCAGCTCCAAAACAGCCTCCATTGGCCAGGGCCAAGCTCATCAGTGATGGTGACAATGCCTCTGGAATAACATATTTAAAAAGGAAAAAAATTATTACACAGGAGGAATTGCAGCCAGAGAAGAGAGAAGCGACAATATGTTAAAGAAACAGTTCTGCAGACACCAATGAGAAAGTGCTCAAGGCACAGAGCCAAGATTCCCCTGCAGCCCATGGTGAAGAGCATGGTGAAACAGGCTGTCCTCTGCAGTCCATGCTGATACCCACCAATACCATGTGGAGAACCTATGCCCGAGGAGATGAATGTGACCAAAGTAGGCAATGACTCCTGTGGGAATTCCACACCAGAGCAGGCTCCTGTCAGAAGCTGTGGACCCATGAAAAGAGGAGCCCATGCTGGAGCACCTTTGCTGGCAGGACTTATGAACTTGTGGAGGAAGCATGTTGGAGTAGGACTGCATCCTGCAGAGGGAACCCATGGTGGAGCAGTTTGTGAAGAACTGCAGCCTGTGGGGAGAAGGAGACACGTTGGAGAAGTTTGTGTAGTACTGTCTCCCACAAGAGGGACCTCACACTGCAGCATGAGAGGAGTGTCAAAAGTCCTCCACTTAATCAGAAAGGAGCAGCAGAGACAATGTGAGATGAAACGACCACATTTCCTGTCCCCTATCAGTGTCACTTCTGTCCTGTGGGATAATAATTTTACAGGTCAGGCATAAAAACTATATGATGTAATTGGGGAAGATGAAGCCATTTCACAAAAGGCCGTTGAGCAAATCATAAGTGGTTTATAATATTGAAAGCAGTTGTTAAGGCTTGGATGAGGGACAAGAAGTCCTGTTCCACATATTTTCAGTAGGCCCACTAACTGATGAAAACATTTACTCCATGTTTTTGTGACTTCTCTGGGCAACAAGCTAAAGTACTAAGCACTGACCACAATTTCAGATAAGGAATTGCAAGTGAAGGCAGAAAATCTAAGTAAATTGAGAAAGCACTACTGAATTGATAGTAATAATCATGATACCTGTGTTGTTGCACTTTACACCAGCATATATGCAGAACCCTTGATGAAACAATATTCTCTGTACTCTACATATTCATTCTTATTATTATCATTAATCTTTTTCTATTATTCTGTATTTCTCATATTGTGGCAAAAATCAGGATGTGCAAGTGTTGTACAGAACAGATTTAATTTTTAATTTCAAACATCAAAACTTAATCCTAAGCAAGCAAATGGGGACTTTGTTATTTACAGGTGATGAACATGAAGTGTCACAGGATACCTTAGTGTCATAGAGTCAAAATCTGTTTCTGAAACAGAGTAAAAACCCCATAATATTCAGTAAAATAATATGAACAAATGCTTGTGCTGCAATACATAGATTTGAAAAGGTACTATAGCAAATAGTACCCTCCTGCTATGTCAACAGAGGTACTGAATTGAGATATTTTTTCTCAGAGAAACCAAGATTGTACTGTGAACATGTTCTACTACAATGATTTTGTCTTTCATACTAGAAGACTAACAATAATGCAAAATTTTCACGTGAATAGTACTGTACAATTTTGCTACTCAACATTGTGCATAGCTAACCATTTTTCCCTATACTGCTATTATAATGGTATATTGTGACTTTCTTAAAAGAACAGAATATGAATTGAAGACAACAGAAGGGATGGGATTTAGCTTTTGGGAAGTAAATCTGAAATGTTTAAGATTTTTGTAAAACAAAATTCCAGATATACTGTTGAAAAAAACCCCTTTATTTATTATTTATAATAACAACAAAGGCAACAATAATTTAGTTTTAATGTCAGTTAAGAAATCTGTATCTGATAGCATGCATTCTAGTCGTGCATTTACAAGGCCATTTGCTGGATCCTTTGAAAAAGTAATTAGAGAAAAAGGAATAATAAACACTAATTTAACTGGTAAAAGTGGACCAAACCTTCATCTCTCAAAAGAATAGAAACCTTCAACATAATCAAAACCACTGTAAGTTTATTCTCTCTGTGCTATTTATATGTAAGATAAAGTTGGAATGCCACAGTGGAATTTACATTTAAACCAAACAGAGGACAGATTTGAGTACATATCCTGCACCCCTCTGACACCCTGCCAAAACCAAAACCAAGGCACTGACACTCTGTAATACCATGGCAAAACCCCACAACTATGAGCCACAGGGCAAAGCTTCCAAAATGTAACAGTCCAAGGCATTTGTTCAGGAAAGTAAGTCTAGTAGGAAGGACTGGAAGATGTATGTTGGCTGATGACCACACAGATAAAACCAGGACTGTTAAGCTGCTCAGTAATATTTATCAGAAGATTAGTGATGTAATATTGATACTTCATTAAATTTAAGAGCAACTTTCTTATAATCTCCAGTGTCTCCAGGACTGTATCTGAAGTTTGCAGTAGCTGCAAGCTGAATGATTTGAAATGGCACAGTAGTACAAAAAATTCCCTTAATCTTTTATCTCCTCCTTAGTTTTACATACTCAGTTTACATTCTGTATTTCAAAAGCCTGCTTTTCCCTCACCTTTTTCTCCTTTCCATGAGATACGAATTAGAGCTAAAAGCACTCTGAATTTTCTGTGCTCAGGCTCTGAAATTGCTTTTAATTAAATGAATAAATCAATAAATAACATGGCACTGTGATTACGACTCACAAAAAATGATGCTCTATTTTTCACTCTTTCATAATGTCAGCTCATCATTCAAAGAAGATAAAAGTAAAAACTATGTAAGCTGATGCGGTGTACTTCTTGCAGAACAACTGAAAGAAAATAATTCTGTTTCTTATAAGTCCTTGAGTGACATGATTACTTTGAAATATATATTTTTTTTTAGTTTATGTGAACTTTGCCTAGTATTCCTTTTATTTTCTTTTAATTTATTCAGTCTAGAAAGGGTTAAAAGCAAAAAACACACAATAGCAACAACAAAGGAATTCAAAAAGCTATTTAGAAAATGAAGCACATTTTTAGAAAATAAGTGTTAATATATCAAATTTAGCCCAGAAAACAAATAATTTCTCTAAAAAGTAGTATACTTTGGCCATGATCACAGGCAGGGCACACATTCCACATGTTACCTGGCATCTGGTCAGTTGCCATGAATAAGAAAATACAAAAGTATTTATAGAAAATGCCTTTTGTGTCTTCCTAAAAGAAAGGAAGGAAGATTCATTTGAACCAGTGAACTTGTTCCCACACTAAATTCATATACCAAGGATCAACTCAATAAGAAATAGGCTTGGAGACTGCTGCCATCTAGGAATACAACGGTTTCCATTACCTCAAGGACTCCTGAAATACAAACAGTATTTTCCTTCTGAAGAGAATTCATTGACTAACTCAAGTACAGAGGAATCTCGCCATTTATTTCAATAGACCTTCAGAAAGAGATTTTAATGAGGAAGATGTGTGATATACAATATAGGAACACAAGCCAGATAACCACAACATATATACCTGTGTGATTGTACTTAGAAAAAGAAACAACAGAGCACACTGTAGAAAAACATAAAGAGGCATAGACAAAATTGATTTCCGAAATCTCTCTCCTAGTGGCTGAGGGTTGGCTCCCAAGACAACTTGGTGACACCTGTAGATACTTACTCTGCTTCCATGTGCACATAGCACCCTTGAAGCTAAAACCAAGGATCAGGTTTAAATTAGATATTAATGAATCAAACTATAAATTGAATGGTCATCAAAATTACCCCGATCAGGAGTAACATTCTAAGGAAGATGTTACAGAGGAAGGCCACAAATGCCTGAAAGTCTCCCTTCCTTCTCTAGCAATAACCTATTCTTTCAATCTGCCTGCTATCTCTGGATGGATGGATCTGTGTGAAATTATTTTGTGAGGTGAACCAATGAACATCACAACTTCTATGGAGTGCAGCTCTGTTGTTCCATGTGAGTATTACAAAAACAACTTTTAAGAGAAAATAACTATTCTCTTTCTACCAAAGCATTCTCATACGCAAGTCTCTTGTCCATAGCTTGTTTCTCAAAGTGATTTAAATCCCTGCAGAGCTCACCAAAGAGATACAACCCTGATACTTCCCATGGGCATTTTACTGAACCAGCCCATGAATGTGCTCATGCTATACATCACTTTGACACCATTAAAGAATTATGGGACATCACATGCTCTTGAAGAAATTAATCACTGCTTAACAGTCTGTGCTCCTATGTTTATGAAGTTGTTTGAAATATCTGCATGTAGCCATTAGTACTCTGAGGATAGTGTATATGAATGAACCATAGCATTATGTTATAGCTCACATAGATAGTTTTCAAATTGATAATTAATATTTTGGAAGATTGCTTTATGTATTCTGTGATGTATTGCAGTGATATTTCCAATTGTGCCTGAATACTGAGTAGTGACAGTTGTATTCTGATATAAACATGTAAGAATTCATTTTAGCAAAATTATTGAAGCGGACATTTATATTTAAGTATAAAAAACGGGCCAAATCCTCTTCTCTTTAACTTCACCAAAAATATATATTTAAAAAATGATGCCCAAGAAATCAGAGAATAGCTCCAGTATTTTATCAATCAGACTAGATTAAATTTCATATTTTTCTAGTCTATTATTTTTCAAATTAACATTTTGAATACATCTCTCAAGAACATGGCGACATGTACAGAAAATTTTCTCTCAGAAGCATTTAACTAAGCCTCCTTTAATGGTAAGAGTAAATGCAAGTGTACAGTGAACCACATTTGTGCACAATTCAAACAGCACATTTAATGGAAGTGAGCTCTACTAATGGAGTTGGATTTGGGGATGAAAGGGAGGTTGCTTGTTTTAAAGAAAAAAGTCATCCCATCTCTAAGTATTTACCCTGTTTAGATGATTTAACTAGTATAATTGAACATCAATTAGCCTTCCCAGTGAAATAAAAGACATAGGAAAGTGGAGATTCTATACTTCTGAAAAACTGTTTGCTCTAAAGTATTCTTCTGTCAAGTTGTTTATCAATATTCTACTTGAATTTTTAAGTGGCAAATAAGGTTTAGTGTGGGTTTTTTAATTGAAGAAATTGAATTTTGAGTATAAGAAGTGCTTTAGAATGAATGTTTGCAAGTCTCTCTAATCTTCACGACCATAGGGTATTTGGTATGCTAAGATATGAGAAGATTATTAGAGATACCTAGCCCTGAAATTCTGTCACTCATTTAAACCAGTTGTACAAGCTCAAGAGTTTAATAGATATTGAGCCCGTTTATTCCACCAAGGGAAAAGCAAGTGTTTCTATGTCACCTAACCTGTTGCACATATGCTTATAGGAAAGAAAACTTTAGTCTGTTACTTTGGACTAAATGACCCCACAAAGCATGCAGCTAGAGGCTGTCTGAGGAAGATGTGATAGCTTGGACTTTGCATCCGTGTTAGCAATTGGAGATTTGGTGAGCACACAGAGCTGAGGTATTGGTTTAACTTTCCCCTGAAAGAAAATTAGATTGTTTAGCAGCAACTGGGGCATTAGCTTCAAAATCACATTTTTAGTCTGAACTAATAAGCTAAAGTTTATTTTGAATTAATTTTGAAATTCAGTGTGCTCTGTTTTTATGTGAATCTTAATTACAAAGAAAAAAAATCACCTTCTTGTAAGGAATTTATTACTTCTGCTTTGGGCCCTGGCATTGGTCAGAAACCACAAAGTTCCTTGAGGATTTCAGAAGTTTGTATGTGATTTTAAAAGTTTTCTATAAACAAACAAACAACACTACAAAACCGGTTTCTGGGTAAAGATTAGAGTGGCTTACTTGATTTTAGATGTAAAAAGCTAACAACATTTTCATAAACTCTATTTCTTCAGAAATCTTCAGAAGAACCATGTCTTATTTCCAAGACCAACTGTGCTAATCTCCTGTTGGAGAAAGGAGTTTATTTTTAAAATCATTTATTTTCCAATAAAAAAAATTCAAAAAATATATTTAATAAAGTGCAGTGCACTAGCTGAATTTTTACTGTAGTATCTTAGTTTAGTTTAATTAGTATTATGAATGAGACTAGTTTCAACAAAGAAGCCACATTTTTGCAAACAGGTCCCCAGCTCTGAAAGATCTCAACAACAGTTCATACATAAGCTCATCTGCAACAACACTGATGGGCTCACTGCCTCACTGTGAAGATATGCTTCATACTTTTCCTATTCTCTTTGCCTGTGCTTTTTCCAGTCAAACCATATGTAGTACAAAATGAAGCACTCCACACAAACAAAAACCACTGAAGCAAGTCTTTTTTGAATTTTATTTGAATCTTGTCCTGTCTGTTTTCTAAACCCCAAGTTTCTCAAAAGATGCTGGAAAAAAACTAAAAAGAAAAACAAACCCAAAACCAAAACCAAGACCAAAACTAAAAAACCAAAACAAAACCCAAAACCCTGTAAGGGTCTAATAATACTATCCTTATCCCAGATATAGGGGCAAAAACTGGAATGTGTTATTGAATACGCGAGTGCTATTTAAGGGTCTGGGGGGGGGGGGGGGGGGGGCTTCTATGCTAATGAGGAAGCAAGGTTATTCCAAACAGAAGATTCCACAATCTATTAACATTTCCAGGAACAGGGGTGACATAAGGGGAAAATTGGATTTACATTTCTCCAATTCAGTATTTACATTTTGGGGAAAAGGATTTTATATTTCCAGTAAGCAAGATTACACTAGGGAAGGGTGGTCAGCTTTTCCCCAAAATAAGGATTTGCACAGGGAGAGAGAAAACAATGGGATAACTGATAGCATCATGCAAATTCTTTCTACATCCTGCTGAGGGAGATCAGGACAATCCACATGAAATGAATGTCAATGGATCTTGGTTGGTCTTTTAGATGGTGGGTTTTTCCCAGCCCCTGTGGCCCAAGGTTTCCTGTTTAATCTTAGTAGTTCCTTATCTGTTGGTATCTGAATTTCAGACTGCAACAAAACCCAAAAAACCCCAAACAAACAAACAAACAAACAAAACCACTAACCAAGAAATCAACCAAAAAGTGTATCAATTGCTTTGCTAACACAAACACTAGGATATCCCATAGTGAAGAGCTGGAAAAAATCAGTAACATTCCACACAGAGGATGCAAATAGTACCTCAGTGGATGTGAAAGAGAAACCAGTCTGTGTTTTTTTTGTTGGACCTTCTAGGAGGCTTTACAGAATCATAGAATGTTAAGGGGTTGAAAGGGACCTTAAAGACCATCTCATCCCAAACCCATCTGACATATGCAGGGACATCTCCCACTAGAACAGGTTGCTCAAGGCCTTATCCAACCTGGCTTTGAACATTGCCAGGGTTGGGGCATCCACAATGTCCCTGGGCAAACCACACAGTAAAGAATTTCTTTATAATATCTGACCTAAATTTCTCCACTTTTAGTTTGTACCCATTACTCCTTGTCTTATTACTACAGTTACTGATGAAGAGTCCCTCTCCACCTTTTCTGCAGGTATCCTTCAGAGAGTTGTATGCAATATTATAATGCAGTAAAATAAATAATTTTTTTCAGTGTTGTATCTTCAAATTCCAATTCCACTTTCAAGACATTTTTAAAGGAAATCCTTAAGGAAAAAACTTAACACATCATCCAAGGATGCTTATCCTGGACAGTTTCCTTCCAGATATCAGTTATGCAGGACATGAGAGACAACTGCCAGTTTAAGAATTGTCATGAGGCTTCCTATTAAGGAGTTTGCATTTGAGAATGAGAATGAAGGCAGCAGGAGACAGTCCATATCAGATGACTCATACATGTCTCCTTCAGAAACAAATGAACTATGAAAGGATCACAGAGCACAGCAAGGCCACATGAGTATTTGGGCAACAGTATATAACAAGTTAAAACTAACTACATATAAAAACTGGCAATTTGAGACTATGTTCTGAAAACCAGAACACAATGGGAGCCAAAGCAAAGCTCCTAGGCTACTTGGACCGATACTTTTTGATTCCCAATTAGTGGTAGGTAGAGTCACTTTATTTCTGCCCTCAAGATCTTAAAAGAGCTATAGACAAAACAAAGGATGAAGTAAAATAAATATTTTCTTATCTTTGCAAATGGAGAACTGCAGCAAGAATCCATATCTTTTCTTCACAGCATACTACTTACAATGTAAGGCAAGTTACTGCAGAATCTGGGATGTGTTTTTCCTTAGAATATGTGATAATGATTTTTTTCTTCACTTTTCTGTTTGTTTGATGACTTCCTTGCAGTTGCTAGACAACAATGCATTTTCATCTGAAGTAGCAAAATAAGGTGGGAAATAATTTCCTCATGCTATTTCTGTATTGCTTCTAAATCTAAATTGTTTGTGCTTCCTAGGCACAAATTCCACTGCTTAGGCTGGGAAGTGAATACAACCTCATATACAATCATTTCATGCCTCAGTTCTGCTTGATTTTTCATGCTCTTTGAACCCTAATTTAACTATGAAGCTCACTTAATCAGAACTTGGACTTTGAGAGTTCTTTTAAAGGATGTGTTTGTGTTTTGATTTGTTATTTAATCTTGTCTTTCAAGGGTAATGAAGAAAATCAAGACTGAACTGAGTGACCAAATATAGCAAAAGGAATTTCTTCCCTATTCCCTTCATCTTTACCTCATTAAATTGTAATATTTTCTTGTTTGAGGTGTTACCACTTTTATTCTGTGTAGAGTGCTTGTGGCTGATGCGTCTCATCCAAAGAAGTTATTTCAATGGAATGCAGACTTCAGAAATTGCCAAGTTATCTCTAACAGCAGTACTCTATCAAAAAGTTCTTAATAAAATAATGAATTCCTGAAATATACAAATTGTCAATCAAATAATAATAACTTATCTTTCTACACAGCAAAGGTAAATAAAAGTTACATGCCCACCAGAAAAAAAAATAAATTAGGAGTTTTGGAATAAATATAAGTTCTCTCATCATCTCTAATTGTCACTTGCTGTAGATGTCAAACTAACAGAGTAGCAGAATCTAATTTCCTTGTTTGATTCACCATGAAATTAAACTGAACTGACAATTTTTATTTTCACCTGACAAATTCTTCCAACATCATTTAAATCTAGCTAATCCAGTACAGTTATCTGCTGCACACACTCATCTCTCCTACCACACCTCTGATTTGCAATATCCCACGTCCACAGCTTCCTCTGACAGCCTGGCATTGGATTACATTTAGTCTTGCAAGGTGTACAGGAATGCACAGACATGGCAAAACCAACAGCAAGTGTATAAAGTCACAAATCTCTTCTGAAAATGATGGGCAGGAAACTAAAGTTTTAGAAGTATGGAAAGCAAATCAAGCATGCAGATAAAATCTCTAGTGTTATCTTTGAATACATAACAACTAAACCTAATGCTTTCTCTTCATAAGTAGTTTATTAATGCTAATACTTTGCCAGTAAAAAATATAGGAAGCAATAATTGATATATAAGATGCCTCATATCCCTTCATGTTTCAAACATATCAAGTGCAGTATAGCTATAAACACAATGAATTCGAGATCAGACTAAATTCAAGGTAGTATTGGGTGAGCTGCAAACCCAACTGTGATAGCTCTGGTTGTAACAACGCAAGTTGCCTGTATAGAGATGGGTCTGGTTATCCATAAATTATATTTTCCCTCAATAAACAATTCAGAATTTGGAGTCAACAAAATAGTCCAGTTGTCACAGCTCCCTGAAAAACAGGAGAAGGGGACTATGCATAATGTGAAAGATATTTGACCTCTTGTACTCCCTTGTAAATTAAAGCTTCTTTCCTTTTGACATGGAGAGCAGAGGCTGTGATGCCTGCTGTAAATAGTGAGAAGGAGTCTGTGTGTACTCCTCTGTAAACTCATAAAATATGATTGTGCTGGGGACCAACCTGCTGGGGAACAACCTGAAACTTCTGTTTCCTCTTTCCTAGGACAGAAGCACACATGGCATCAGAAAGCACAATATTACTTCCTTGGCTCCCCATCACACACCCTTGTTACCAGTGAAAGGGAAGACTGATGGGTCACTGGGCTGCAATTTCTTCTTTGCAGTTCCTCCCTAGTGAGGCAGCACATTGTAGACTGTATTCTTAGGGCAGAACCTGGCATAGCCACTTTAATTTAGCAACTGACTTCTTGGCAACTTTTATCCAAGGAAAAACTGTTCTCTTTTTGGAAAAAATCAGAAAAGATGCTAAACTGAGTGAAAAACATCAAAGGGATTATTTAACTGTTCTCTTTCCTCACTAGAGAAACACAGATATACTTATTTTGGCTCACTTAAAATGTAACTTTGCTTTGCACTGTTCCTTCCTACCCAGCAGGTTTCTTCTGTTAGAAACAGCTTGACACTCTCAAGTTTCCCTTTTAATGAGGTAAATCAGCTAAACGTTAAAGAGTCAGAGGAATGATAATATTTGACAGAGAATTTACATTAGATAAAGGAGAAAAGTTTCATCTGTCTTTGGACAGGATGGATGAAGAATTCATTCCCTTGAATCAATCCAGAAGTTACAAGCACAATTTTATAATAACTCAGTGTCATTCCAGATAGATAACTGGGTCTGAAACATATTGTGGACATATGCTTGACTATTTTGAGGGGAGAATTTTTCAGATTTTTAAGATGTGCATATTCTGTCCCCCAGCCTGCATACAAGCTCTTAATAGACACACTTCCCATTCGTTCTTACCTGTCTTCTTTACAACTTTTTTTTCTTCTAGCAAAGAAAACTATTCACCTCAACTCAATAAGTTGTGATCACTTTTTTCCTCGAAGGCTGTCAAATTGTTCAGTTAAGATCACAAGAGTCTGCTGTTTCCAACATTTCCTAACTGCAGTGATTTCCAGGAACTTTTTCAGTGCCTTCTGTCTTTCTTCATCAACTTTTTGTGCTTCTGTTCCTTATTTTTGGGAAATCCAAATCCTTATATGCCAATGCAATAGAAGGGGCCTCCTTACACATTATTTTATTTTGAGAAACTTCAGTGTATTAATCAGCCTCACCAGAATTTCAGTTTTATATTCCAGATAATAAAGGAAGTTTAACTACTACAAACTACTGAAGTTAGTACAAGATGCTGTGTAATTTCCATTGTTTTACAGTAATACCTCTTTTCACTCATTTTGTTATTACCTCAAAATTAAGCAACTTAATTCATCATAACTAGACCTTCTGTCACAAAAACACTGTATAAATGCTAAGTTGATACAGAATGAAAAATGCTCTTTGATTCTGTACTTGGAAATCAGTATCTTCTCTTTTGTTGGAAGTGACATAATATGTCTATATTAACACAGGAAACACATACTTTGTTCCTTTATGAATGCTTTTTCTGTTGAGTAGAAAAATGCAGTGCCTTGGAAAGAGAAGATGTTATGCATCAAATTCATGCCTAGTAGAACTCCTTTGAAGTCTATGAAGTTAAACCGTAGGTTAGTTTGGCCCCATACACACACGAAAACCAGTCAGATTGACAGGCAGTTAGACCAGCAAGACTATTTCATGGTGGAAGCCAAGAGAAACTAATGAGAAAAAGAAAATGGTTTATTTTGGAAAAAATATATTATACTTGTAGTCTCCTGAGAGTTAAAAATATTTTTTTTTTCTTAAACAGAAATAAGATTTTGGAAGTTATTAAGAACAGAAAAAGTTTAAACAAATTATATTCTGTGTTTGGGAAAAAAAAAAAAGGCAACCAAATATAACATGAAAGTTTTGTTCCCTGCACTGTACTACTAGTGTTAGGGAAGCAGTCTTCTATTAAGACATGGACACGGCAAGAAGACAGATTCATTTAGTACTAGTCAATGAAATGGACAGTGAGCTGGAAAAGTAAAAAGTCGCATGTAGTTACAAACGACTCCAGATCATGAAACACCACATGGTTCAAGCAGCACAAGTGAGCTGCACCCAACACACTAGACTAAAAATTTAAATCTTAAAAGCCAAAACACACTGTCCTTGCTTACCCAAATACTTCCAACTAATTTTATATGACAGTTTTCCAAGTGGGGTTCACATACTTGTACCTATAAGTTTTACAGAATTTGAATAACCAACAACATACAATCACATTTTCCAGCAACAAACAGATAGTTTAGAATTTAACCCTGAGTGGAGCCTGCATGTAAGATTACAAGGTGATGAGTTTATCTTCATTTATTTCACCAAATTTCATGTTGAATTTTTATTTGTAGATTTTAACCTTCTACCATTACAAGAGTAGGGACGTCACTGTAACTGACTCAATACTTCTAAATCAATTAAGCAAAAAGATGATCGGAAGCTTGTAGTGGGGATACTGTAATAAATGCTTGATCTACTAAAATGTAGAGGGTCCAGTTTATTTATGTTCTTGATTCATTCATGGTCCTCACAATATTCTTACTTCTAAACTTCAGAAATATGGGTTTAATGGATTGACTGTTGAATCATCATCACGGCTAGGCTTCGCGAACGAAGATTTGGGAAGGGCTCTACCCACGTTTGTTACAAGCACGTTGGTGGCTGAAAAGGCCAATATGAGACAGGCATGTGCGGTTGCAGAAGGCACAGCAGAAGGACTCCTTAGGTGGTATATTCTGCAAAACACGATTCTTTCTGTGTTGCCTTTTCTCCTTGAGAGTGATTCTGCTTGCTTGCACAAAAGCATCAGCAGCATTATAGATGGTGTGTCTCCAGGCTTCCCGATTGGAGGCCAGAGTAGACCAGTTATGGTGATCAATATGGCCAAGGCTGAGATGTTGCTTCAGGGAGTCCTTGTATCTCTTCTTCTGGGCTCCTCTCATGCGGCAGCTGGTGGCAAGTTCACCATAGAGTAGGATTTTAGGGAGGCAGTGGTCCTTCATCCTGGAAATGCGCCCTGCCCAACTCAGCTGCGTTCTTAGTAAAATGGCCTCAATGCTTGTGACTGCTGCTTGTTCTAGAACAGATGTATTGGTCACATAATCTGACCAGTGGATGTTTAGGATTGTACGGAGACAGCGTTGATGGAAGCGTTCTAGGAGTCGCAGGTGGTGGCGGTAGATGACCCATGATCCAGATCCATATAAGAGAGTAGACAGCACTATGGCTCTGTAAACGCTGATCTTGGTACTTTTCTTCAGGTGTTTATTCCGCCAAACTCTTTTGTGAAGCTTTCCGAAAGCACTATATGCCTTTGCTAACCTGTTGTCTGTCTCCCCATCAATCTTACCATCCGAGGAGATGAGGCTACCGAGGTAATTAAACTGCTGGACTGATTTGAGTTCTGATTGACCTATGGTGATGTGGGGATGAAGGAAGACTTCCTGAGGTGCAGGTTGATGGAGAACTTCTGTCTTCTTTAGACTGACTTCCAGCTCAAAGAGCTCAGCAGCGTCTGCAAAGCAGGATGTTAAACGCTGCAGAGCTGCTTCTGTGTGGGCAACAAGGGCGGTGTCATCAGCATAGAGCAGCTCCTGAACAAGGTGATTTAAGGTCTTGGTGTGGGCCTTCAGTCGCCTTAGGTTGAATAGGCTTCCATCAGTACGATATCGAATGTAGATACCGTCCTGATCCTCGAGGTCTGCCGTGGCCCTTTGGAGCATCATGCTGAAAAAGAGTGTGAATAGGGTAGGAGCGAGAACGCAGCCTTGTTTCACACCATTCTTTATTAGAAAGGGCTTGGAAAGTGTGTTGCCATATCTGACTTGGCCGTGCTGATCCTCGTGCAGTGAGATGATCATTTTTAGGAACTTGGGGGGACAACCTAAACATACCAGGTCCAAAGCCCTCTACTCAACACTGGTGGGCAAACGCTTCTTACAGATAAAACTTTCATTCTGAATCAATGGTCTGAACACTTTCAGACTCTTTTCAGTACCAACCACGTAGTCCAAGACTCAGCAATTCAGTCCATCACACAACAACCGGTAAAGTATGAATTGGATACTGCCCCCACTTTAGGAGAAACCCTCAAGGCCATACAGCAGGTGAAAATTGGCAAGGCAGCTGGGATTGATGGAATTCCACCTGAAGTCTGGAAACATGGGGGCCAAGCACTCCATACCAAATTTCACGAGTTTTTAGTGCGCTGTTGGGAACTAGGGGAACTACCATCAGACCTTCGTGATGCAGTCATCATCACTTTGTATAAGAAGAAAGGAATTAAATCTGATTGCTCAAATTACCGTGGTATTACTCTGCTCTCCATTGCTGACAAAATCCTGGCAAGAATACTCTTGAACAGACTAATACCCACTATAGCAGAAGGAATTCTGCTGGAAAGTCAGTGCGGTTTCGGAGCCAACAGGAGCACCACAGACATGGTGTTTGTTCTCAGACAACTGCAAGAGAAGTGCAGGGAACAGAACAAAGGTCTTTATGTAACCTCTGTCGACCTCACCAAGGCTTTCGATACTGTGGGCAGAAGAGGTCTGTGGCAGATTTTGGATTGACTGTTAGATGGATTGTCTAGATGGCCATGTCCAAAGAATTGCAATCAGTGGCTCAAAGCCCAGGTGGAAACCAAAATCAAGTAGTTTTCCTCAAGGGTTCAATATTATTTCAGGTCTTCATAAATGCCATAGTGAATGGGATTGACTGTACCCTCAGCAAGTTTACAGAAGACACCAAGATGAGTGGTGCAGTACCAGGTCCTATAGATAGGAGAAAGGGTATTGATAGATCTAGACAGGTTATGAGGAAGAGGGTGGTTAGACATTAAAACAGTTTGCTGAGAGAAGTTGTGGAAGCCTTAACATTGAAAGTGTTCAGTCAGGTTGGAGAGAGCTTTGAGCAACCTGATCCAGTGAAAGATGTCCTTGACCACAGCAGTGAGGTTAAACTAAGGTTCCTTCTAAGCAAATCATTCTGTGATTCTGTGAGTCATGTAACTCAATATTTTTACTTGAGTAATTGCCAATATGATCTACAGTGTTTGAATTTCTTAAGAAGAAACAAGCAAATGAAAATCCTCTCTTCCACTTAATGGGAAATAAGGTTGCTCAAATGGACACTAGGTTAAAAAAACAGGGATAAAAGTAAGGAAAGGTGTCAGGAAAGAGTAAGTCTGAGAAGAGGAGAAAAGAATTCCTGAAAACAGTTCTATTCCCTAATGTCACTCAAAATGTTAACAATTAATTTTCCACAGTCGATTTATTATTTTTTTTTAGATCATTCAAGCTCTGTTGTATTTTTCCTACTTAAAGAGTATATTCTTCAGGAGTAATTTGGGTACTGGGGTTAATTTTATTTTGTTACACTACACAAGAGGCTTTGAAGTAAAGTAAAGCTGAAAAATACTAATAAAAATGGAAGTAATCTTTAAACTTCCTATTTATGGCTGTTATTGAAATAAAAAATTCATATTTGGTACTTTAAGGAAAAATTATAACATCATCTGTGTAATTCCTCCTTAGAGATTCACTGTTGATTCAAAGCACTTCTTGATGGATAAAAATCCTCTATAAACATTACATTAGGAGTCATATGATATAAGGCAAAAATAAAGAAATTTTAATGCATTTTTTTCTGTCAGGAGCACCAGGACAAATATAAATTTTAAATGCAAGGTGCAGCTGCATCAAACACAACTGGCATGCAGACTTCCTGCAATCAACACAACAAATTCATCAGTCAGCCTTAATTATAATGCTGCTAGCTAACATTAACTTGAGCTGTAATTCCAAGATGCAAAAAGATGTTCCTGTCTTCCCACAGACTAATCTTGTTTCTTCTTTGTTTTTTTGTTTATTTGGTTATTGGGTTTGTTTGATTGTTTGTGGCATTTTTGGGTTTTTTTGTTATGGTTTGGTTTGGGGGCTGGGGGTGGTTTGGGGGGAGTGGGGCTTAAGAGGGTTGTTTTGTCTTTTGTAGGTTTTTTTTGATTTCATCTTGTTGGGTTTTTTTTAATTTGCATATATTCTGTTAGGCACGGTACAATGTCATCCCAGTGACTGTTAGCCTCACACACAGGAAAACATAGTTGGAGAGGAACTATTCAAATTATCTTCACCTCTCAAGGTCATTTTACGTTTACACTAAAATGCAAAATCTATTTTCATTTTTATTGCAAAAACACAGGGAATAAGGAATGAAGAATGCAAAAATATTATTTCAAAGTGAAAGCCTTCTTGGACACAAAATTCCATATAGCTATTTAAACTTTCAATCTAAGACAACCTTTTCAGCATGCAAATGATACATGAGAACAAGATAAAAAGGATATTTGAGTCATCATTCACTGCAATACTGAAAAGATATATACATGTTGATATAATGCCTTGCCTCAAAATTGCTTTATTTTTGTATCACACATAAGAAGTGTGGTGCCTAAATCAGGCTTCAAACACAACTTTTACCAAAAAAAATGGTAAAAGAATTGTCTAAACAATATTCAACTGAAAATACTTCTTTAATCATCAAAAATTAAGAAGTTGGTTATGCTGATAAAACACAGTGCCTGGCATGCTGCAGAACATGAATGAACATGTCTTTAAAGATTTGTACCCGTGAACAGTAACTTTTTTTTGCAACTAGAAAAAGAAAAAAAATTTAAAAAAAATTAAAACCTAGAAGTGAATTAGGAAAAATTGACTTTAAAATGAAACCCTCCTTTTCACAAATAGGTATTAAAGAGTACATAAAGATATTTTAAAATGTCTGTTCCTTTTTATATGTCCAAACCTCTCAAGTATTTTAAATTACCTCTTCCCTCTTTTTGTAGGTCCTTATTTTTCAAACAGCAGAAGAAAGGGAAGGAGCTTATAAACCTTTGCATTCATATGGGAGAATGGAATGTAGAAGTAACAGTTAAGTTGTCCATCACATCCATAGGAGGCTGACATTTCCTTTTCACGGGAAGAATAACTGTGACACAATAGGATGGGCACTGAAATTAAGTTTAGTATCCTAAAACAGAAAGATGTACCAAATTCTACCTAATGGCTGCTATAGTAGATAGACACTATAGCAATTGTTGTGAAAATGAGCTCAAGAATAACCACACATTTGAAATGACAATTGAAATACCAGAATGATCAGAAAGATTATTTCACTAAATAAAATCAGGTTAAGTGTTTATCTAAGAGCTTAAAACTCACACGTTACAGCCTTCTCAAAGCCTGGAGGTGTATATCCAGAGTTAATCTGGTGCTGTCCCCAGAGGCCATTGCGTGGACTGAGGCTATTTCTCAAACTCCTTTGAGATAACAGCCTTCAAAAAAAGGTAGTGCTACAAAATTTTATCCAGAAAATATGTGTTTTACAAGGAGAGAGCACAAAATTAACTGAAGAGTTGTAATGGGTTTGTTACCCTCTCTGAGAGGGAAACAGAACTAGGATAGATCACCTGACGTATATTTTACCAATAAGATATTCCATACTATGTTAGGTCAGCTCAGATACGAAAGACAGGAAGGAAGTAAGGGTTTTCCTCTCTTCCAGGTAGCTGCACAGTGGTGGATGGGCTGCTTCTTAGGGGGAGAAGAGCATTCGTTGTGGGGAAGTAATCTTTGTTGTTAGTTCCTCTCTGTGTGTATAGTTTTATAATTTTTTTCACTTTGTGTACATATAAAGCCGTTTTTCTTGGCAATTTAAGTTTTCGTAGTTTTTCCCTTCTTCTCCCCCTTTCCTCTTCCCCTTTCCCTCCAGAGGGAGGTTGGGCACAGGCCCAGTGAATACCTGATGTTCAGCCAAGGTAAACAATAACAAGAGTTAACAACCCTCTAATTCAATTCCTGACTCTTTTCTCAGCTTTTAAGCAAAACTGAGAGAGAAATTTTGACTGAAAATAAGTGGCATAATATGTCTGTTTTCAGTTATTCCACAGCTGGAAATGCTATAGAGACATTCAAAAGCTGTCTGGACACAACCCTGAGTGACGTGCTCTAAGATACCCTGCTTGAGCAGGAAAGCCGGACTAGATGACCTCCAGTAGTCCCTACAACCTTAGCCATTCTGTGAAAATTATTTCACTGTTCACTGCAGGGGCAGGAGAGACAACTCTCCTTGAGGTCTTCTCGTGTTTCCTGAATGCACTCGATGACAATGATGTAATAACTGTGTGACAGTAAGAAGAGTCTTGGGAATATTAATCTCTGTGTTTAGAATGGTCTTGTTACCTTGGAGTCATAAAAAATCTGAACTGTTGGTGTCAGCCCCGCATTTGCAGTTCTAACATTGCTTAAGGATAATGGAAAGTCTTACACAAACTTGTAAAGATTAACAAGACAAAGGCCTTTTCAATGGGCATTTTATGTGAGCTAAGTGCAAGGTGAAGCCTTCAGTAACAGTTCATATTTCACAGGGACTTGGCTTTTCATGAAATCATCTCAGTGCCATCTTTCATACATATTACAATATTGGTTCATTGAAATTCTCAAAGTGGCACTGAACCTGGTCAGACTGAAATGGGGTTGACAAACTTCATGTCTGATGTACAGATAATCAGACCTTATGAAGGTAAAACTAGTTTTCAGGATCTGTACTGTTCACTTGATTTATTCCATCTTAGAAGTCATGTGACTTAGTGTTTCCTGTATGGGCTGCCACTGCCATACAAACACGACCTGATAACACATTGTCAGGAGCACTTCAGAGAGCTTACAGCAATCTAAAATCTTTTCACAGAGTGTGAAGTTCCATCTGAAATGTGCATATTTGATAAGCAGTTCCTCTTCTTCTACCTGTCTGTCTTTTCCATTTTCAGAAAGTTAATCTTCTCTGCTCCACTGAATCCTGTGTCAAAATGAGCTGACTTCTCAGAAATGCATCAGGTTGCCCCATATCACTGAAACTCCAGGGAGAGACAGATTTTGCCACACATCTCCAGACAGCAGCATGGATGGAAGCAGCAGTAGGTTGTGCTGCTCAGTTGTTTTCAAGGTGACGGACTTTCAGGTATCAGGGTAAAAATGCTCTTGAACTCAGTTCTACTACTGTTTAGTCCTTAGGTTTGGGCTCAGGTACAGATATAAACCATTTTTCATCTTGAAGAGGTGTTATGAGCAGGTGGGCTGTGCTGTGTATTAAATCTATTTTTCCCATGTAATCTCCGTACATTATTTCAGTATACCCCAAAACAATTTCAGACAATGACAAGTTGCATGGATTATCACAGCAGTGCTTTGTTACACCTCTAGCACTCAGCACTTTGCTATCTGAGTGTCTGTCCCCACACTGACAGGGATGACCTTATCTTTTACATCACACCAACCAAATCTGTACAATAACGCCAGCTGCCTCTACTATTTATATTGAAATAAAAAAACAAGCTATCTACATTCACCTACACAAATGTCAAGTCACAGCACTCTATGGGGCCTACAATTTGCCAGTCATTTTCTAACCTCTCCTACATCAATTACTCCTGAATTTAATGCAGTAATAGTTTATTTTTATGTGAGAAAGAAAGCTTTGCCAACAGCATCTCAGGAGATATACCTGGTATCTCATAATTCTCTGTGTAGCAGACATTGACCCCTACTCCTGGAAATAGTCTGGAAGAGGAAACTCCAGAGCGGCACCCTGAGTTACAGAAACCCATTCCTAGGTCAGCTTTAACACAACTCAGTGTCTCTGGCCCCATAAGTCACCCTGAAGGGTGACTTCCCTTGGTTGCTACAGCTATTTGACTGTGTGTTCATTATCTGGACTTGCAGCTATTCAACAGATTTATTTTTTTTTTGCATTTTCTAATTATTTGATAGGTTTCAAAAAAAAAAAAAAAAGATGAAAAAAGGAAGGATAGAATGTCAGTATTTGACTTCCAGACCAAAGGGCCGACATCACAACTCAAGCAAAGTTGATGACCTCAGCGCAGACACTAGATAACACTGGATAATATGACACACCACGGAGGGGATTCCAACTGTGCTGTTTAATTTTATGAATGATGTTTCAAAAATTAGACCTGAGCACTATTAGTTTTTTTTTATTCTTTTAATTGTAGCCAAAGGAAAGCTCTCTCAAACACATTTTGCTGGCAGTAACACATGAGAAAAATCAAAGTTTCCTTTCTTTAGCTGTTCTCTTCACATCTGTTTTCTAGTGACAATGTAATTTTGCCTGAGTGAGTGACAAGGTTTTTTGCCTTGTGAGATGTGTGCTTCCAAACAAGAAGACAGGAGGAGATGGTCCAGCATTCACATTTTTGCTCACAAATATATGATATCAGTATTTCATATCCTTCAAGGGCTGGATGCAAACCATGAAATTAAAAAAGTGGAACGCTTCTGGACCTTGACCCTCAAAGAAGCCAATGATATACACAAGGGTTGAAAAACATAACTATATGCCATCTGCACTGTACAGAATACTCTTTTCCACATTCACAGACCTGCTAAACATTATTAAACAAGCACTAGCTGCACCGTGCTGTTATGACTCCAGTTAAGTCTTAACAGGAAGCAAGAGCTGCCTTTCTAAGCAATTGAAAGGAGGTAAAATGGAAGAATGAAATGATACTTTATTTCCAGTCTAGCCTATAGCAGTAACTTGCAAGTGAGACTAGTGAACTCACTTAAAATCATTTTGAGGCTATCCTGAGGCAAAAAAATCACCACGATGGAAGAGTAGAGCTAAAAATAAAGCAAGCTTTTCAGCAACAAAGCCACACTGCCCATTATTCACACCAGCTGAAAGATATACTTCTGTCCTCCAAAACTTCCTTTAAAATGACCATTTATAGTACAGTGATGTACATTCAGCTACATCTACTAGCCCTTTTTTACTATTTAATCATACTGATTATTTTTAACACACTACTGCATTTTCCACATCCAGTTGGAGAAATACCACATGAAACAGTGCACTTGACCACAATTGCCTGATATTTTAAAATTTAAGTTCCCTATGAGGGAATAAAATCCAACAGCTACTGAAATTCAGCTCTTCAAAATTAAAACCAAACCAAACCAAACCAAACAAAAAACCTCAACAAAATGAAACAAAACCACATACAGACACAGAAAAAGGAGAACAAAAATCTACACCAGAAGATGGTGAATACTTCTAAGAATACCTTTTTAGCCATATTTCAATGCACTGACTCCTAGATTGTCATGTTACATAATCAAAAGGTAAAAACTAGTCTAGGCAATTGAAATACCTCATAAGCCTCATGCTCAGAGATGTTCAAATTCCTATGAATCAGTTCCTATAGCCTAAACAGAACAGCAGCAATAAAATGCTCAGAAGATGAGGGAATTGAAGAACTGGCTAAAGGCACAAGGAGCAGACACTGCTGGTTTAGCCATTTTGTCTGATTAACTGACCTACCGGGTCCTGCCTGATGGTCCTGATAACACTAATCTAACCCTTTAAAATTATTTCTCTTGTGATATGCTGTCAAATCCTCAACTAGTTTATAGAAATCTCTAACACATCATCACTTTATGTTGGCTCATATCAGAACTGTGGTGTTTAGCCAGATGCACACTATTAAAACCATACCTGTATGGTATGGGAACTCAGGAGGTCCCATTCTAAGTTAAGCATGATGAAGTAAAGTCTGTTGTATCTCTAAATGTAATTCAGTTAACTTCTTCTCAGTAGCTGTTATAGTGCTGTGTTTCGGATTCAGAATGAGAATAATATTGATAACACAATGATGTTGGTTTTTGCTAAATCATGTTTATCCTAAGTCAAGGACTTCTTTTTTATTGTCTTGTTCTGCCAGTGAGGAGGTACACAAAATAAAAGTGGGAGGGAGCATAGTTGTGACAGGTGACCTGAACTGCCAAAGGGATATTCCACAACATAGAATGTTAGTGTACAAAATTAGGGAGATACCCAGAAGGGGGACTGATCTGGGCTCAGGAAGGGGGTCTGGCATCAGTCAGAAGGTGCTAAGAAATTGTACTGTGCATCACTTGTTTGGAGTTCTTTTCCTTTCCCTTTTTGTTATCATTAGTATTATTTTTTACTATTATTACTATGTTTAGTTTGTGTTCAATTATTACACTATTTTTATTCTTATTTCAAGAAGTTTTACTTTTGATTCTCTTCCCCTCCATTGCACTGGGGTGTGGGGGAGAGAAAGGAATTGACAGAGCTGGGCTTAAACCAAAACAGCATCCCACCTAAAGAAAGGTACAAGCACTGACATATGACATTGAGATATAGATTAGAAAAGTTCTTTAATGCCATAGCTTCATATCCTTCTTCCTTCTTCATTTCTATCTTTCTCCCAACTATATATTTAGTGTGGAAATACACTATATAGTTCCCAACTATATAGTGTGGAAATACACTACTGTGTGTAGATGGACACAAATGTATGTGTGCACACAAAAACATACCTGCAAAAAGATAGGCACAGTGAAAAATTCTGAGTCAAGCAATGGGTTTATTTGCTTTGTTTTTATGATTCCCTTACCTAGGAAAGAGATTTAAGTAAATACAACCATTCAGAAGCAATGCACAGAAAGCAACAACTTCAGTCAAACATTGTGAAGTTAAGAGTTGTGCAAGCTTCTCTAGACATTTCTACCAACCTACTTTAGTATCGGCTTATTGACCTACCAATATGTCTCCTGCATTTTTCTGTAGAAAACCGGACTAAGTGAACTACATAGCCTGGACTGAACTCGTCTGCAAGAGCCTTGTCATTTACAAAGATAAAGAATGCAAAAATTAAACCTCAGCTTCTCACACAGGAAAATACAATATGTAGAAGTATATAAAGTAGGGAGAAGCAATAAAAATCTTCTGTAGGATGAACATCTAATAAAACAAAACTGGGAGAGAATAGCAAGAAACCAAGATTTTCATTTTCATGTTAACCAACTTCAGTGTGATTGTATTTGGAGGCAGTAAATGACAAGTTCAGACTTTACACTGACTGCTGTGGTTAATCTGATTTGGACATTAATTCACTACCATCACAGGCTTTGTACTGGTCTGACACGTGTACGTATATGAGTATCACGCAATAAAAAAATAGATTAAAAAGTGAAATACCTTCAAACTGTTGTCGAATTAAGCTGATAACCCCTTGGAAATGTGAACCAGGAGAGAGGGAATTTTTTCTCCATTTTCTCCATAAGTCACACAGACTTGTGTAGCTGCCTAATGAGCCACCTGGTTTTGGCTAACTTAACCGCTTGGGCACTTGGTTTTCAGAAGGCCTACAGCTACTTCATTTTGAACAGTATTGTTATAGAAACACAAAATATGTTGAGTTGGAAGGACCCACAAGCATCATTGAGTCCAACCCTTAGCGCTGCACAGAACCATCCACAAGAGTCACACCATGTGACTGAGACTGTCATCTAAACATTTCTTGAACTCTAGAGGCTATGTGCTGTGACCACTTCCCTGAGGAGCCTGAGTTATGCTGGAGACTACCAGCCACTGGTATCACCCTAACCCTAACTCCAAGCCTAACCCTGCCATCGTTCCAGCCACTTTACTATCCAAAGCCTGTTATATTCTACAGCTGCAGCAGATTTACTATGCTAGATGCATACTGACTGCCCAGAGGCACTCAAGGGATTAATGAGTAGTTTTGCAGCCAGACCAACCCAAGAATCCCATGAATAATCAATGGTACTTGAGGCTCTTTGGGTAATTGAATTGCAAACATAGTAATAACTAGAGATGTATCAGCAGCCAAATTATGCTTTTGCCTTCCTCTAAATGTATATACTAATGAAAAAAACTCACTGATTGTGAGGATTATTTATCTACTTCTATACTTATATTTAAAAAAGGAGAATCTCTAAATTTGTGAACCTGATTAAATTTCATCTTCCCAGAGTTACCCTCTAATTGCGCCTAATCCATGTGATTCTACTACACCCAGTGGCAAGACTAGGAAAGAAGTAGAACACAGTAGGATCATACACATTTTTTCAAGGTGGAAGGAAAATTTAACACTAGAAAACAGATTTTAATGAGTTAGTCATGGCTAGGCAGATAAACAGCATCACATGACTAATGTTTCTGTGTAGAACCATCTCTAATTAAGTCTTTTACAATAAGTTCTCCTGTGGGTAGAGAAAAGCAGCACCATGTGCAAAGTCAGACTTCCTTTCTTTTAACATGTTAGATTAGAACCTGGCTGGTCACCAGGCACCCACTAAAGCTGCTCTATCTCTCCCCTTTGCAACTGGACAGAGGAGAGGAAATATAACAAGGTGTTCATGAGTTGAGATGAGGACCGGTGTAAGACCCCAAGAGTCGAGCTAAGAACTCCCAAACGAATTTTATTTTAAAAAATATACAAGGCTACAAAATTTCACCCACCAAATTTTTAGAAGAGTTTTCAGTTCTTTAAACACCTTAAGAGGGACCACACAAGACAAAAACTGCACACATTTTCTCAGGAGGTACTTTGACTGGGTTGGATTTTGCATTGTATGGGTTAGCATGTGCTTAGTCAATGGTTTGTGGAATGTTTTATTTTGGTTGTATGTTACACTTTAAATTTTTGCCAAGTGCTCCTGTTTCCTAAAGTTTACCAATAAGTCTCAAGTTACCTAAAATATTAAGAAAGGACATTATGAGAAGAAATAAAGAAAGAGAGAGAAAAAGAGACAATGATAGCTATCACTGGAGAGTCCTGTGCAAGCCCAGTTTCCATTTGTCCAGGTGGCAGGGTTTGAACAAAATGGGGAGCACATGTCGTTGTTTTTGTTTGCTTTGGCCCTCTGTGGCCACCTATCCTAGGCTGGACTTCTGGCCCATGGACCACTGTGGGGCTCCAGGGTGGGGTGAGGGATTGAGCTCCCACTGCATTAGCCAATCAAAGGCTGGGTTAGCAGTTCCAGGGGCTGTGGTGTGGGCATGCTTCCAGTGTCCCGTTACCGACAGCTTCTCCGGGGCTGTCCCAGGATGCTTGAAAGGGCTGAGATATGGGATAGGGCACTACCTCACCTCTGTGAAATTCGACCTATCCCCCACCCCCACCCCCACCCACACTTGAGTTGGTCTGAGCCAATAATTAATATAATAATCCAGTGTCTCACAAATGGAAGACGTCACTCACCAATTACTGTAATGGGCAAAACAGACTCAAAGTGGGGATATTAGTTAAATCTATTATTAACAGAATCAGAGCAGGATAATGAGACATAAAATGCATCTTAAAAACACCAAACATCTTCCCCCCACCCCTCCTTCCTTTCCAAGTCCTACCTCCTCCCCCCATTGGCACAGGGAGATTGGGAATGGAGGTTATGGTCAGTTCATCACCTGTTGTTTCTGCCACTGCTCAGAGAGAGGATTCTTCCCCTGATCCAGCGTGGGGTCCCTCCTATGAGACACAGTCCTCCATGAACTTCTCCAGTGTGAGTTCATTCCACTGGCAACAGTTCTTCACAAACTGCTGTCCCAAGGGTCACTTCTCCACGGGTTGCAGTCCTTCACACACAGGCTGCTCCAGTGTGGTCCCCCACAGGGCCACAGGTCCTACCAGGAAAACCTGTTTCAGCATGGGCTCCTCTCTCTATAGGTCAGCAGATCCCTGGGAAGACCCTGCTCTAGCTTAGGCCTCCCACGGGGTCACAGCCTCCTTTGGGCATCCACCTCCTCCTATGTGGGCTACTCCATGGGCTGCAGGTGGATCTCTGCACCTCTGTGGTCCTCCATGGACCACAGGGAAACAACCTGCTTCACCATGGGCTAAAGGGGAACCTCAGTTCCAGTGACTGGAGCACCTCCTCCCCCTCTTTCTCCACTGACCTTGGTGTCTACATTGTTGTTCACACGTTCTCAGTGGTTGGAATTTTCATCTGCACAATTATTTTTTTTTTGCTTCCTAAATATGTTATCACAGAGGCGTTACTGTCATTCCCGATTGGCTCAGCCTTGGCCAGCAGCGGGTCCCTCCTGGAGCCAGCTTGTATTGGCTTTGCTGGATATAGGGGAAGCTTCTGGCAGCTTCTCACAGAAGATACCCCTGTAGCCTCACCGCTACAAAAACCAGGGCATATAAACCCAATACACTTATGCAAAACTTAAGGGATTGTTAGTGGTGGGACATCATCTCTAGAAGTATACAGAGCTAAAATTTTACCACAGAGCTTACCACGTTTTGCTCGAGCGCCAGTGCAGTTGTCATATGGTGACTAGTTTTCCTCTTGATTATTTTCAGAGGAAACAACTGGTGCTACTTTTTAATAATTACCAAAGGGCCTCCTCCCAACCCCATATTTCCAGTTTGTGGCCATTCTCTGACATGAGATTCTCCCTTTGATCAGGTAAAGCAACAGTCATATGTGACTTAACCAAGAAGCTGCCACACTGAATCACACAGATTCACGGAATATGCTGAGTTGGAAGGGACCAACAAGGTTCCTTGAAGTCCAGCTCCTTAGCCCAGTACAGGACCATCCCCAAGAGTCACACCATGTGACGAAAAGTATTGTCCAAACACATCTTGAACTCTTTCAGGCTTAGTGTTGTGACATCTTCTCTGGGAAGTTTGTTCCACTATCCAACTACCCTCTGGATGAAGAACCTTTCTCTAATATCCAACCTAAACCTTCCCTGACACACCTAAATCTCCCTTCACACAACTTCAGGCCATTTCCTCAGGTCCTGTCACTGGCCACCATAGAGAAGAGATCAGTGCCTGTCCCTCTTCTTCCTCTCACAAGGAAGTTGTAGACTGCAATGAGATCTCCTCTCAGTCTCCTCTTCTCCAGGCTGAACACACCAAGCGACCTCAGCCTCTCCTCATACAGCTTCTCCTCAAGGTCCTTCATCATCTTTGTTGCCCTCCTTTGGACACTCTCTAAGAGCTTAATATCTTTCCTATATTGTGGTGCCCAAAACCGCACAAAATATTCCAGGTGAGGCTGCACCAGTGCAGACCAGAACGGGACAATCCCCTGCCTTGACCAGCTGGTACTGCTTTGCCTGATGCCCCCCAGGACACAGTTGGCCCTCCTGGCTGCCAGGGTGCTACTGACTCATATTCAACTTGCCTTCAACCAGGACCCCCAGGTGCCTTTCCAAGGTACTGTTTTCCATCATCTCATTCCCCAGTCTGTAGGTACATCCAGGGTTACCTCATTCCAGGTGCAGAATCCAGCACTTCCCCTTGTTGAACTTCATCTGGTTGGTGATTGCCCAACCCTCTCATTTGTTGAGGTCTCCCTGCAGGGCGTTCCTGCCCTTGAGAGAGTCAACAGCTCCTCCCAGTTCTGTGTCATCCGCAAACCTTCTTAGTGTCCCTTCCACTTCTGTGTCCAAGTCATTTATGAAGATGTTGAAGAGCACTGGGCCTAAGATGGAGCCCTGTGGAACCCCATTAGTGACAGGTCACCCCATTCACTGTTACTCTCTGTGCTCGACCTGTGAGCCAATTGCTCACCCAGTACATGATGTGTTTATCCAGCTGCATGTTGGACATTTTGTCCAGAAGGGTCCTGTGAGAAACAGCATTGAAAGCTTTGCTGAAATCCAAAGAGATTACATCAATTGGCTTCCCTTTATCAGCTAGGTGGGCGACCGTGCCATAGAAGGAAATCAGGTTTGACAAGTAGGATTTTCCTCTCATTGAAGGGGACAGAAGCACATCAGTGCATAAGACACATGAAGAAGTGAAAGGGGCGCCCATTTGTCTGCTGGATCTGTCACCAATATTTCTATGACATCATCTTAAAATTTCTGTTGTCCTTCAGAATAGTCCTGATCACTCAGGCACGATAATTTCTGCTTCAACTGCTTTTAAGGCTATACCACAGCTGAAAAGATGGGTATCTGAGAGGAGGTGGAAGAGTGGAATAAGAAAGATAATTGTCTTTGCCCATCATTCAAGTCAATTATTAATTACGCTTACAAGGCAAAATTAACAACCTCATTTGAGAATTCACCTTGGTAGACATCAACAGAAAAGCTGTAATTGACTACACTAAGTTATTTGTAATAGCGAATATAAAAACGGTGCCTCCTCATCCATCCAGCACATCAGCCCCAGTGGGCCTTTTTTGCATCTCCTCCTATGTACTGCTACTCCAGCTACTATGGTGTACTGTTATTTTCTGTCATTCACTTTATTGGTTAGGCCAGGTTTCTTCCCACTTCTTCAAAAATAACATTTATCCACCATATTTCAGACAAAGTTCAGCAATGTCCTTACAACATTTCATCATACAAGGTCTCTCTTCCACAATTTTTCTTTCAAAATGAAGGTTTTCATTCCAAATTACAGGAGCTGTATTCAAAAAGTCATGAACTTCCTTAGCATGACTGAAAGCTGAAAGCACCTTCTGGTTTTACTAGAAAATTCCCCAGATTATTGCTTCTGTAAAAACCCATATCAGTGTTCATCTCAGCAGATGTTTACTCCCATGAAAACCCCATCAAAGTGAAGATATTAGGCAAAAGGATACTGTCAGCACTTAGGGTGGGGAAACAGATTTTACACCTTCCACTAAAGGAGTTCAGAGACATGCCATAGAGCCTAACCTAGAGCTGATTAGATAGCAGTATTTTCCACACCACTTGCTGAGGCTAGGCTGCTGCACAGAGAGGCACGTCAGATTTGTAAGGCTGTCAAAAGAATTGAAAACAGAGCATGACTCTGAAACCTAACAGCTAGTGTATTCAGTAAGGAAAGGAGATTGCTGGATAAAGTACCTGAATCACTTTTGGAACAGGGAGTGGAACTCAAGAGTCGGCATATGCATATCGTATTTTTCTTTATTTCATATACATGTAGCAAAGAACAATACGTGTTGTGAAAAAAACCAGTCTTTATGGACACCATCTGCTTCTGAGCGTTCAAATCAGGAGAGAACTCAAAGAGCATGACATTGGTGAACAAAAATAAATAAATATAGGAAAGTCTTGTTAATTTGTCAATCCATCTCACTGTTATTTTTCTGCCTTCAAACAAGTTGTTACATTTTGAATTAGCATGGGCCTGGGAGACATGAAAAACAGAACTGCCTTCAGAGGCTCGATTCTGCTCATAGCAGTTCCATTTC